>NW_027598903.1:0-34939 GCF_964194155.1 Cetorhinus maximus
GGTGCTGCTGCTCCTCGAGTCCTCGGCAGGTCAGTCCCTGTCCCCGGGGGCTGGGGGGAGGGGAGGGATAGACTGACTTGGGGGGGGGGGAGGGAGCTGGGGATGGGCAGGGGACTGGGGAGTGGGAGTGGGAGAGGGGGTGGGGGAGGGAGCTGGGGAGTGAGAGAGGGGGTGGGGGAGGGAGCTGGGGAGTGGGAGAGGGGGTGGGGGAGGGAGCTGGGGAGTGGGAGAGGGGGTGGGGGAGGGAGCTGGGGAGTGGGAGAGGGGGTGGGGGAGGGAGCTGCGGAGAGGGAGAGGGGGTGGGGGAGGGAGCTGCGGAGAGGGAGAGGGGGTGGGGGAGGGAGCTGCGGAGTGGGAGAGGGGGTGGGGGAGGGAGCTGGGGAGTGGGAGAGGGGTGGGGGAGGGAGCTGCGGAGAGGGAGAGGGTGTGGGGGAGGGAGCTGGGGAGTGGGAGAGGGGGTGGGGGAGGGAGCTGGGGAGTGGGAGAGGGGGTGGGGGAGGGAGCTGGGGAGTGGGAGAGGGGGTGGGGAGGGAGCTGGGGAGTGGGAGAGGGGGTGGGGGAGGGAGCTGGGGAGTGGGAGAGGGGGTGGGGGAGGGAACTGCGGAGAGGGAGAGGGGGTGGGGGAGGGAGCTGCGGAGAGGGAGAGGGGGTGGGGGAGGGAGCTGCGGAGAGGGAGGGGGGTGGGGGAGGGAGCTGCGGAGAGGCAGAGGGTGTGGGGGAGGGAGCTGCGGAGAGGGAGAGGGGGTGGGGGAGGGAGCTGCGGAGTGGGAGAGGGGGTGGGGGAGGGAGCTGCGGAGAGGGAGAGGGGGTGGGGGAGGGAGCTGGGGAGAGGGAGAGGGAGAGGGGGTGGGGGAGGGAGCTGCGGAGAGGGAGAGGGGGTGGGGGAGGGAGCTGCGGAGAGGGAGGGGGGTGGGGGAGGGAGCTGCGGAGAGGGAGGGGGGTGGGGGAGGGAGCTGCGGAGAGGGAGAGGGTGGGGGAGGGAGCTGCGGAGAGGCAGAGGGGGTGGGGGAGGGAGCTGCGGAGAGGGAGAGGGGGTGGGGGAGGGAGCTGGGGAGTGGGAGAGGGGGTGGGGGAGGGAGCTGCGGAGAGGGAGAGGGGGTGGGGGAGGGAGCTGGGGAGAGGGAGAGGGGGTGGGAGAGGGGGTGGGGGAGGGAGCTGCGGAGAGGGAGAGGGGGTGGGGGAGGGAGCTGGGGAGTGGGAGAGGGGGTGGGGGAGGGAGCTGCGGAGAGGGAGAGGGTGTGGGGGAGGGAGCTGCGGAGAGGGAGAGGGTGTGGGGGAGGGAGCTGGGGAGTGGGAGAGGGTGTGGGGGAGGGAGCTGCGGAGAGGGAGAGGGGGTGGGGCAGGGAGCTGCGGAGAGGGAGAGGGGGTGGGGGAGGGAGCTGCGGAGAGGGAGAGGGGGTGGGGGAGGGAGCTGGGGAGTGGGAGAGGGGGTGGGGGAGGGAGCTGGAGAGGGGAGAGGGAGAGGGGGTGGGGGAGGGAGCTGCGGAGAGGGAGAGGGTGTGGGGGAGGGAGCTGGGGAGTGGGAGAGGGTGTGGGGGAGGGAGCTGGGGAGTGGGAGAGGGTGTGGGGGAGGGAGCTGCGGAGAGGGAGAGGGGGTGGGGGAGGGAGCTGCGGAGAGGGAGAGGGGGTGGGGGAGGGAGCTGGGGAGTGGGAGAGGGTGTGGGGGAGGGAGCTGCGGAGAGGGAGAGGGGGTGGGGGAGGGAGCTGCGGAGAGGGAGAGGGGGTGGGGGAGGGAGCTGCGGAGAGGGAGAGGGTGTGGGGGAGGGAGCTGCGGAGAGGGAGAGGGGGTGGGGGAGGGAGCTGGGGCTCTGGGCAGGGGGACTGGGGAGTGGGAGAGGGGGTTGGGGTCGGGGGGGGTGGGGGTTGGGGGTGGTGGTTAGAGGGGTCGGGGGTGTTGGAGAAGAGAGGGGAAGTGGATGTAACCGGTAACAAAGCCTTTTCTCCGTCCCTCCCTGCAGATTACTCCTCGGAGAGCAGAGCGAGAGGCCGGGGCCGAATCCAGCCCCGGAGAGGGCGACTGGTGGAGAGGCAGCGAGGGCAGAGTGGGGAGGGGGAGACGGACAGGGAGGAGCCCCCCGATTTCCTCCGGGTGCGGCCCCTCTCCAGCGTCCAGGCGGTGAGCGGGCTGGGGTCCGGGTGGGCCCAGGCCGCCTCCCCCGTCCTGAAGCCCCGGCCCAGCCCCTACCCGGCCCCCCTGCGCCACCCCGCCGGCTGCCCCTGCCCCCTCTGCTCGGACCTGCCGCTGACCGCCACCTGCCTGAGGTGGGCCCTCGCCCGGGGCCGGCTGGAGGGGGAGAAGGGGGAGGAGGGCAGGAGGCTGCTGGAGGCCGTGCGGGAGCGCTGCTGGGAGCAGGGCGCCCGCTTTGCTGGCTCCATGCGGGCCCTGGCGCTGGGGGCCCTGCAGGGGGCGGTCAGGGGGGTCCCGGGGAGGGAGCCGGAGGCGCCGCTGGTCACCCTGGGCCCCCTGAGCGGCATCCTAGCCCAGACCTACTCCCAGTCGGCCTGGCTGAGCCTGGGCTCGGACCCCCCCTCTCGGACCTGGCAGCTGCTGGAGTCCGGCCTCCGCTGGTTCGGCCAGAGGGGCCCCGGCTCCTGGGGCCTGGAGCACAGCCGGGCCGTCCTGCTCCTCACCAGGGCGGCCGCCATGGTGGCCCAGCTGGCCTCCCGGCGCCGCTGCGGGGTGCTGGAGCTCTTCCCCATCTGGGGCTGGCGGAGGAGGCGGGAGGGGGAGAGGGAGGAGGAGAAGAAGGAGGAGGAGGTCCAGCCCTCCCGGCGAACGGCGGGCAAGCAGAAGGCCCGGCCCGCGGCCCCCCTCTGCACCCCGGCCCGGACGGCCGAGGTACCGCGCGCGCCCCCCAGGGGGCAGCGTTTCGAGGTGTTGGAGGAAGAGCCCCCTGCTGCCCCACCCCCACCCCTACCCGAGGTCCGGGTCTCGGCCCGGGTCCGCACGCGCCTGAGGAAGAGGTTCGACGACAGCGACGTGGAGAAGGAGGAGGAGGAGGAGCAGCAGCGTGAGGATGCGCCACAGCCCGCACGTGGGAAGCAGCTGGGCCCGCTGCCCCGCGGGGGGCGAGGCGCGAGGCAGGGCGCCGCCAAACACCCGAGGCAGAACCGCTCGGCTGCCCGGAAGGCCCCGGCCCCGGCCCCGGCGGGGCGGCCGGAGGAGGCGGCGAGAGGAACCAAGAAGCGGGCCGGAAGGAGGAGGAACACGGGGGCGACGGGAATCGAGGTTCTCTCCACCTCCGACACGGAACAACAGGAACAAGGTGAGGGAGAGGAGGCTTTCCTAGTAATCCCAGGGAGGGTGAATGTCTCTGGGTTAGGGCGGGGGGCTGGAGGGTCGGGGGCCGAGTGGAGAGGGAGAGGAGCCACCAGTGACGTTACCTAACTCTCTCTCCCCCCCCGTCTCTCTCTCTCCCTCCCCCTCCCTCCCTGTCTCTCTCTTCCCCCACCCCCCCCACCGCCAGGCCCCCCGAGAGCGGCGGTGTTGGACGTCCCCGAGTGTGAGGTTCTGAGACGCTGCGATTCGACCCTGAACCCCGGAACCCCCATGGCGGCCGTCGAGAGGGAAGGCCGACGGGCTCAGCGCAGACCGAAGCCCCCGACCGCCCCGTTAACACCCCCCGCAGGTTAGTGTCGGGGTAAGGGGAGACCTCACTGTGCCTGAGGGGGGCCTGTGGGAAGGGGTCTCTCTCCGTACCGGGTGGGGGGCGTTAACGGGAGCGATTGACAAGTTACTGAGGGGGGGGGAATGTTCTCGCGATGGGGGGATTCTCATCTCTCTCTCTCTCTCTCCGCTCCAGACGCTGCCGCTGACCTGGAGGCTGTGTCCAGCTGCCTGTCCCAGGCCTGCTCGGCCGTCAGGCACTGCCCGCCCAGCGCCCTGTACCCTCGGTTGTGCCAGCTGATGGCCCTGTGCCAGGGGACCCGCCAACCCTACACCACCGCCTACCTGCTGAGCGAGTCGCTGGCTGTCACCGCCCGGCACCAAATGAGGCAGAGCCTACACCGCAAATCCCAGTAAGACCCACACCCGTGAGCGAGGGGGTGGGGCGGGCGAGGGAGCCGAGCGGGGCAGGAGGGGGGGTGATGGGGGGGTGAGGGGGAGGCTGGTGAGGGGCCTGAATCTCAGCATCGAGCTCGGGCTGAATGGATGGACAGGTCAGGACCAGGCAGAGGGATTCCTGCTCATCCTCTGCCTGGGCCAACGAACCCTCACTGCAGAGACTCAGGGAAATCGGATTCTAGACCGACTACCCTGGGCTGAGTGGGTGGGTGGGGAGAGTGGACAGGGTCTGGGTAAGGGACTGGGTGGGTGGGGGAGAGTGGACAGGGTCTGGGTAAGGGACTGGGTGGGTGGGGGAGAGTGGACAGGGTCTGGGTAAGGGACTGGGTGGGTGGGGGAGAGTGGACAGGGTCTGGGTAAGGGACTGGGTGGGGGGGGGAAGAGTGGACAGGGTCTGGGTAAGGGACTGGGTGGGGGTGGGGGAGAGTGGACAGGGTCTGGGTAAGGGACTGGGTGTGGGTGGGGGAGAGTGGACAGGGTCTGGGTAAGGGACTGGGTGGGGGTGGGGGTGAGTGGACAGGGTCTGGGTAAGGGACTGGGTGTGGGTGGGGGTGAGTGGACAGGGTCTGGGTAAGGGACTGGGTGGGTGGGGGAGAGTGGACAGGGTCTGGGTAAGGGACTGGGTGGGGGGGGGAAGAGTGGACAGGGTCTGGGTAAGGGACTGGGTGGGGGTGGGGGTGGACAGGGTCTGGGTAAGGGACTGGGTGGGTGGGGGTGGACAGGGTCTGGGTAAGGGACTGGGTGGGTGGGGGTGGACAGGGTCTGGGTAAGGGACTGGGTGGGTGGGGGTGAGTGGACAGGGTCTGGGTAAGGGACTGGGTGGGGGGGGGGGAAGAGTGGACAGGGTCTGGGTAAGGGACTGGGTGGGTGGGGGTGAGTGGACAGGGTCTGGGTAAGGGACTGGGTGGGTGGGGGTGAGTGGACAGGGTCTGGGTAAGGGACTGGGTGGGTGGGGGTGAGTGGACAGGGTCTGGGTAAGGGACTGGGGGGGTGGGGGTGAGTGGACAGGGTCTGGGTAAGGGACTGGGGGGGTGGGGGTGAGTGGACAGGGTCTGGGTAAGGGACTGGGGGGGGGGCGCGGAGAGTGGACAGGGTCTGGGTAAGGGACTGGGTGGGTGGGGGAGAGTGGACAGGGTCTGGGTAAGGGACTGGGTGGGTGGGGAGAGTGGACAGGGTCTGGGTAAGGGACTGGGTGGGGGGGAAGAGTGGACAGGGTCTGGGTAAGGGACTGGGTGGGTGGGGAGAGTGGACAGGGTCTGGGTAAGGGACTGGGTGGGGAGGGAGAGTGGACAGGGTCTGGGTAAGGGACTGGGTGGGTGGGGGAGAGTGGACAGGGTCTGGGTAAGGGACTGGGTGGGGGGCGCGGTGAGTGGACAGGGTCTGGGTAAGGGTCTGGGTGGACAGTGGACAGGGTCTGGGTAAGGGAGTGGGTGAGGGAGAGTGGACAGGGTCTGGGTAAGGGTCTGGGTGGGTGGGGGAGAGTGGACAGGGTCTGGGTAAGGGACTGGGTGGGGGTGAGTGGACAGGGTCTGGGTAAGGGACTGGGTGGGGGTGAGTGGACAGGGTCTGGGTAAGGGACTGGGTGGGGGTGAGTGGACAGGGTCTGGGTAAGGGACTGGGTGGGGGTGGAGAGTGGACAGGGTCTGGGTAAGGGACTGGGTGGGTGGGGGAGAGTGGACAGGGTCTGGGTAAGGGACTGGGTGGGGGTGGAGAGTGGACAGGGTCTGGGTAAGGGACTGGGTGGGGGGGGGGGAGAGTGGACAGGGTCTGGGTAAGGGACTGGGTGGGGGGCGCGGTGAGTGGACAGGGTCTGGGTAAGGGTCTGGGTGGACAGTGGACAGGGTCTGGGTAAGGGAGTGGGTGAGGGAGAGTGGACAGGGTCTGGGTAAGGGAGTGGGTGGGGGTGGACAGGGTCTGGGTAAGGGACTGGGTGTGGGTGGGGGTGAGTGGACAGGGTCTGGGTAAGGGACTGGGTGGGTGGGGGTGAGTGGACAGGGTCTGGGTAAGGGACTGGGTGGGGGTGGAGAGTGGACAGGGTCTGGGTAAGGGTCTGGGTGGGTGGGGGAGAGTGGACAGGGTCTGGGTAAGGGACTGGGTGGAGAGTGGACAGGGTCTGGGTAAGGGAGTGGGTGAGGGAGAGTGGACAGGGTCTGGGTAAGGGACTGGGTGGAGAGTGGACAGGGTCTGGGTAAGGGAGTGGGTGAGGGAGAGTGGACAGGGTCTGGGTAAGGGAGTGGGTGGGGGTGGACAGGGTCTGGGTAAGGGACTGGGTGTGGGTGGGGGTGAGTGGACAGGGTCTGGGTAAGGGACTGGGTGGGTGGGGGTGAGTGGACAGGGTCTGGGTAAGGGACTGGGTGTGGGTGGGGGTGAGTGGACAGGGTCTGGGTAAGGGACTGGGTGGGTGGGGGAGAGTGGACAGGGTCTGGGTAAGGGACTGGGTGGGGGGGGGAAGAGTGGACAGGGTCTGGGTAAGGGACTGGGTGTGTGGGGGAGTGTGGACAGGGTCTGGGTAAGGGACTGGGTGGGGGAGGGAGAGTGGACAGGGTCTGGGTAAGGGACTGGGTGGGGGTGGGGGAGAGTGGACAGGGTCTGGGTAAGGGACTGGGTGGGTGGGGGTGGACAGGGTCTGGGTAAGGGACTGGGTGGGTGGGGGTGGACAGGGTCTGGGTAAGGGACTGGGTGGGTGGGGGTGAGTGGACAGGGTCTGGGTAAGGGACTGGGTGGGGGGGGGGGAAGAGTGGACAGGGTCTGGGTAAGGGACTGGGTGGGTGGGGGTGAGTGGACAGGGTCTGGGTAAGGGACTGGGTGGGTGGGGGAGAGTGGACAGGGTCTGGGTAAGGGAGTGGGTGGGGTGGGGTGAGTGGACAGGGTCTGGGTAAGGGACTGGGTGGGTGGGGGTGAGTGGACAGGGTCTGGGTAAGGGACTGGGTGGGTGGGGGTGAGTGGACAGGGTCTGGGTAAGGGACTGGGTGGGTGGGGGTGAGTGGACAGGGTCTGGGTAAGGGACTGGGGGGGTGGGGGTGAGTGGACAGGGTCTGGGTAAGGGACTGGGGGGGGGGGCGCGGTGAGTGGACAGGGTCTGGGTAAGGGACTGGGTGGGGGTGGAGAGTGGACAGGGTCTGGGTAAGGGACTGGGTGGGGGGGGGAAGAGTGGACAGGGTCTGGGTAAGGGACTGGGTGGGTGGGGAGAGTGGACAGGGTCTGGGTAAGGGACTGGGTGGGGGGGAAGAGTGGACAGGGTCTGGGTAAGGGACTGGGTGGGTGGGGAGAGTGGACAGGGTCTGGGTAAGGGACTGGGTGGGGAGGGAGAGTGGACAGGGTCTGGGTAAGGGACTGGGTGGGTGGGGGAGAGTGGACAGGGTCTGGGTAAGGGACTGGGTGGGGGGCGCGGTGAGTGGACAGGGTCTGGGTAAGGGTCTGGGTGGACAGTGGACAGGGTCTGGGTAAGGGAGTGGGTGAGGGAGAGTGGACAGGGTCTGGGTAAGGGTCTGGGTGGGTGGGGGAGAGTGGACAGGGTCTGGGTAAGGGACTGGGTGGGGGTGAGTGGACAGGGTCTGGGTAAGGGACTGGGTGGGGGTGAGTGGACAGGGTCTGGGTAAGGGACTGGGTGGGGGTGAGTGGACAGGGTCTGGGTAAGGGACTGGGTGGGGGTGGAGAGTGGACAGGGTCTGGGTAAGGGACTGGGTGGGGGGGGGGGAGAGTGGACAGGGTCTGGGTAAGGGACTGGGTGGGGGGCGCGGTGAGTGGACAGGGTCTGGGTAAGGGTCTGGGTGGACAGTGGACAGGGTCTGGGTAAGGGAGTGGGTGAGGGAGAGTGGACAGGGTCTGGGTAAGGGAGTGGGTGGGGGTGGACAGGGTCTGGGTAAGGGACTGGGTGTGGGTGGGGGTGAGTGGACAGGGTCTGGGTAAGGGACTGGGTGGGTGGGGGTGAGTGGACAGGGTCTGGGTAAGGGACTGGGTGGGGGTGGAGAGTGGACAGGGTCTGGGTAAGGGTCTGGGTGGGTGGGGGAGAGTGGACAGGGTCTGGGTAAGGGACTGGGTGGAGAGTGGACAGGGTCTGGGTAAGGGAGTGGGTGAGGGAGAGTGGACAGGGTCTGGGTAAGGGACTGGGTGGAGAGTGGACAGGGTCTGGGTAAGGGAGTGGGTGAGGGAGAGTGGACAGGGTCTGGGTAAGGGAGTGGGTGGGGGTGGACAGGGTCTGGGTAAGGGACTGGGTGTGGGTGGGGGTGAGTGGACAGGGTCTGGGTAAGGGACTGGGTGGGTGGGGGTGAGTGGACAGGGTCTGGGTAAGGGACTGGGTGGGGGTGGAGAGTGGACAGGGTCTGGGTAAGGGTCTGGGTGGGTGGGGGAGAGTGGACAGGGTCTGGGTAAGGGACTGGGTGGAGAGTGGACAGGGTCTGGGTAAGGGAGTGGGTGAGGGAGAGTGGACAGGGTCTGGGTAAGGGAGTGGGTGGGGGTGGACAGGGTCTGGGTAAGGGACTGGGTGTGGGTGGGGGTGAGTGGACAGGGTCTGGGTAAGGGAGTCAATGGCGGTGGACAGGGTCTGGGTAAGGGAGTGGGTGGGGGTGGACAGGGTCTGGGTAAGGGACTGGGTGGGGGTGGACAGGGTCCGGGTAAGGGACTGGGTGGGGGTGGACAGGGTCCGGGGGGTCTGGGTGCGGACTGGGTGCTGCTGTGTACTAACCAGTGTCTGCTTGTCTATCCCACAGGAAGATGAAGAAGGAACAGGGCCGTGATGTGACAGAGAGACTACACATGCTGACTCTGTGCGATGACCCTGACTCTGAGCCCCGCTCCCAGTATCTCTCTGAGCTGGACTCTCTGTTTGAGTTCAGTGTCACTGAGTCTGCACACTGGCCCCAGGAGGAAACAGTCACCTTTAAAAAACAATTGCAGCAGATCCCGGACGGTAGGTACAAACTAAAGAGGTTAATATTGTTCATTGTCTTGTGTATGTCCATCTGTCTGGCTCCACACTGTCCATTAACAGCTCTGTCCTGTCTGTGTGTGTGTGTGTCTGGCTCCACATTGTCCATTAACAGCCCTGTCCTGTCTGTGTGTGTGTGTCTGGTTCCACACTGTCCATTAACAGCCCTGTCGTGTCTGTGTGTGTGTGTGTGTCTCGTTCCACACTGTCCATTAACAGCCCTGTCCTGTCTGTGTGTGTGTGTCTGGTTCCACACTGTCCATTAACAGCCCCGTCCTGTGTGTGTGTGTGTCTGGTTCCACACTGTCCATTAACAGCCCTGTCCTGTCTGTGTGTGTGTGTGTCTGGTTCCACACTGTCCATTAACAGCCCTGTCCTGTCTGTGTGTGTGTGTCTGGTTCCACACTGTCCATTAACAGCCCTGTCCTGTGTGTGTGTGTGTGTGTGTGTGTCTGGTTCCACACTGTCCATTAACAGCCCTGTCCTGTCTGTGTGTGTGTGTGTCTGGTTCCACACTGTCCATTAACAGCCCTGTCCTGTCTGTGTGTGTGTGTGTGTGTGTCTGGTTCCACACTGTCCATTAACAGCCCTGTCCTGTCTGTGTGTGTGTGTGTCTGGTTCCACACTGTCCATTAACAGCCCTGTCCTGTCTGTGTGTGTGTGTCTGGTTCCACACTGTCCATTAACAGCCCTGTCCTGTCTGTGTGTGTGTGTGTGTGTGTGTGTCTGGTTCCACACTGTCCATTAACAGCCCTGTCCTGTCTGTGTGTGTGTGTGTCTGGTTCCACACTGTCCATTAACAGCCCTGTCCTGTGTGTGTGTGTGTGTGTGTGTGTGTCTGGTTCCACACTGTCCATTAACAGCCCTGTCCTGTCTGTGTGTGTGTGTGTGTGTGTGTGTGTGCGCCTGGTTCCACACTGTCCATTAACAGCCCTGTCCTGTGTGTGTGTGTGTGTGTGTCTGGTTCCACACTGTCCATTAACAGCCCTGTCTGGTGTGTGTGTGTCTGGTTCCACACTGTCCATTAACAGCCCTGTCCTGTCTGTGTGTGTGTGTGTGTGTGTGTGTGTGTGTGCGCGTCTGGTTCCACACTGTCCATTAACAGCCCTGTCCTGTGTGTGTGTGTGTGTGTCTGGTTCCACACTGTCCATTAACAGCCCTGTCCCATGTGTGTGTGTGTGTGTGTGTGTCTGGTTCCACACTGTCCATTAACAGCCCTGTCCTGTCTGTGTGTGTGTGTGTGTGTGTGTCTGGTTCCACACTGTCCATTAACAGCCCTGTCCTGTGTGTGTGTGTGTGTGTGTGTGTGTGTGTCTGGTTCCACACTGTCCATTAACAGCCCTGTCCTCCTGTGTGTGTGTGTGTGTGTGTGTCTGGTTCCACACTGTCCATTAACAGCCCTGTCCTGTGTGTGTGTGTGTGTGTCTGGTTCCACACTGTCCATTAACAGCCCTGTCCTGTGTGTGTGTGTGTGTCTGGTTCCACACTGTCCATTAACAGCCCTGTCCTGTGTGTGTGTGTGTGTGTGTGTCTGGTTCCACACTGTCCATTAACAGCCCTGTCCTGTCTGTGTGTGTGTGTCTGGTTCCACACTGTCCATTAACAGCCCTGTCCTGTGTGTGTGTGTGTGTGTGTGTGTGTGTGTCTGGTTCCACACTGTCCATTAACAGCCCTGTCCTGTGTGTGTGTGTGTGTGTGTGTGTGTGTGTCTGGTTCCACACTGTCCATTAACAGCCCTGTCCTGTCTGTGTGTGTGTGTGTGTGTGTGTGTAGTTGGTTCCACACTGTCCATTAACAGCCCTCTCCTGTGTATCTAGGTGTGGTGGTCTGCCTCTTGACTCTGGTCAGTGTCTCCCCACGAGGAGACTCTGGGGAGCTGCTGTTGCTGTCCAGGCTGCAGAAGGGGAGGATTCCGGTCACAGTACAGATACCAGCGGCGCAGGATGCGGTGAGTGAGTTGAGGCTGGCGGAAGGGAGAGGCGTGTGGCCTGTGGTGGGTTTTGTAAACTCGGAATCGCGGAATTCGAAACGCACACTGGGCTCTGCCTGACCCACGGTCTCTGTCGCGAGGCTGTGGGCTCCAGCCCCTGTAAATCCTGCCTGTGACAGTCTTTCAGATCAGACGTGAGAAACCGAGGCCTCATCTTCCCTCCTGGGTGGATTGAAGAGATCTCATGGCCGCTATTTCGATGAGGGAAGGGACAGTGACGGGGGGTGGGGGAAGATTCCCTCGGTGTCCTGGGTACCAGTAAAAACCAATGATGTGGTCGGTATCATGTGGCCGTTTGTGGGAGCTTGCTGTGCACAAATCGGCTGCTGCTTTCCCGACTTTAGACCGGTCACTCAGGTCAAAAATGTTACTGCCATGTCTGAAGAGTTTGGGGACATGCTGAGGTGGTGAAAGGCATTGGAGAATTACAAGTCGTTCTCTCTCTCTCTCTCTCTCTTATTTCTGCATTGTTTCCACTCCTCGTACAGGTATCGGTGAACTCGCTGTTGGGGCAGTTTGACACAATTCTCAAGGAGCAAAAAGAAATCAGCAATTTGACCGAGCTGAAAGCCTGGTGGGATGGTCGCTCATCACTGGACCAACGCATGAGGGTACGGGAGTGGGGGGGGTGTGTGTGAGGGGGTGTCTGAGAGTCTGGGTATCGCTGCTGGTGGGATGGTCGCTCATCACTGGACCAACGCATGAGGGTACGGGAGTGGGGGGTGTGTGTGTGTGTGTGTGTGTGGGGTGTGTCTGAGAGTCCGGGTATCACTGCTCGTGGGATGGTCACTCATCACTGGACCAACGCATGAGGGTACGGGAGTGGGGGTGTGTGTGTGTGTGTGTGTGTGTGGGGTGTCTGAGAGTACGGGTATCACTGCTGGGATGGCTGCCTCTGTCTGTGGGGATCTCTCTGCCCCCCTGTCTCTGCCTGTGTGCGTATGTGTATAGAACACATGTTAACATGTTAACATATGAATTGGGGCCTGCAGTAGCCCTCGAGCCTGCTCCCTCATTGTGGCCTTAACTCCGCTTTCCTGTCCATCGCCCCCACCATAACCCTCCACCCCCTCGTCGATCAGAAACCCGTCTAACTCGGCCGTGAATATATTCACTGACCCGGCCTCCGCTGCTCTCTCTCGGGGAGGGGGGAGAGAATTCCACAGACTGACCACCCTCTGAGAGAGGAAATTCCTCCTCGTCTCCGTCTTCAACGGGAGACCCCTTATTCTGAAACTGTGCCCCCCCCCTCCCCCCTCATTCTCGATTCCCCCACGAGGGGAGGAGGGGAAAACATCCTCTCAGCATCCACTCTGTCCAGCCCCCTCCTCCTCTCAGAATCTGATCTGTTTCAATAAGATCACCTCTCGTTCTTCTAAACTCCCAACGGGGGACAGGGCCCCAACCTGCTCAACCTTTCCCCGTGAGACAAACCCCCCTTCGTCCCAGGGATCAACCCAGTGAACCTTCTCTTGAACTGCTTCAGGTGCATTTATATCCCTTAAGTAAGGAGACCAAAACTGTACACAGTACTCCAGATGTGCCCCCACCCCCTCCCAAAACGCCCTGTACATCTATAGCAAAACTTCCCTACTTCTATGTTCCCATTCCCCTCCCAATAACCAACAACACTCCATTTGCCTTCCTGATCACTTGCTGCATCTGCGTACTAACTTTTCCTGATTCATGTACCAGGACACCCAGATCCCTCTGTAGCTCCGAGTTCCGCAATCTCTCTCTCTCTCTCTCTCTCTCTCTCTGTTTAAATAATGTGCTGCTTCTCTATTCTTCCTGCCGTTCCCATTTTCCCACATCCACCTGCCAAATGTTTGCCCGTTCGCTTAACCGATCGACATCCCTTTGCAGACTCCTCGTGTCCTCTTCATAACTCAGTCCCCTACCCCTCTTTGTGTCATCGGCACGTTTAACACATTCAGCTCCTTGCTCTGAGTCATCGATGTGGATTGGAGATTAGTTGTGGCCCCGACACTGATCCCTGTAGCACTCCACTCATCTTGTCAACCCGAAAATGACCCATTTATGCCTACTCTCTGTTTCCTGATAGCTAGCCAATCCTCTATCCATGCTGATATGTCAGCCTCTGGCACTATGGGCTCTTACTTTGTACAGTAACCTTTGAACTGGCACCTTATCAAACACCTATTTGGAATCCAAGTACGGCACATCCACAGGTTCCCCTTTATCCACGTCGCTTGTTACTTCCTCAAAGAACTCCCAGTAAATTACACAGCGTCACAGAATCTCGACAGCGCAGAAGGAGGCCATTCGGCCCATTGAGTCTGCACTGGCTCGCTGAAACAGCATTCCACCTAGTCCCCCTCCCCTGCCTTATCCCCCATAACCTTGCACATTCTCTCTCTCCAGGTAGCAGTCCAATTCCCTCTTCAACACCTGGATCGAACCTGCCTCCACCACCCTTTCAGGGGAGCTCGTTCCAGACCCCAACCACCCTCTGGGTGAAACGTTTTTTTTGCCTCGCATTGCTGCTTCTCCTCCTTTTGCCCATTATTTTGAACCTGTGCCCTCTGGTTCCTGATGTCCTCTCGAGTGGGAACAGCTTCCCACTCTTTACCCTGCCCGTACCCCGCAGGATCTTGAATACCTCTATCTAGTGTCCTCTCAGCCACCTTTTCTCCAAGAGAGAAGCAGCCCCAACCTCTCCAATCTACCCACATAGCGACATGTCCATCCCTGGTATCAGTCAAACACTCTTTCCACCTTCACTAAAACCATAGATAAAAACAAAAAGCTAAAAGCTACTGCGGATGCTGCAAATCCAAAACAAAAACAGAACCACCTGGAAAAACCCAGCAGGTCCGGCAGCATCGGCGGAGAAGAAACCAGCCAACGCCTCGAGTCTTCACGACCCTTCGGCAGAACTGAAACCATGTTGACTCTGCCTGATTACATTGAGATTTTCTGATTCCCAATTATAAGGAGGACCCTTCCTTAGTAATCGACTCCAGCGATTTCCCCTACCACAGATGTTAAGCTGAACTGGCCTGTAGTTTTTCCTGCTTTCTGGGATCATACTCGCTATTTTCCCAATCTGACTGACTGGACCTTTCCCAGAACCTGGGGGGTTTTGTAAAATGTACCAGGACCATCTCGGGCAGCCACTTCCTTTAAGACCCTAGGACGAAGTCCATCAGGACCTGGGGGGCTCCTCAGCTTTGAATTCTAATCACTTTCTCCCTCCCCTTTCCCTGGCGATTGTAATCGTTTTTAAGTTCCTTCCTCCCTCCCTTTCACCCCCTGATTCACGATTATTTCCGAGAAGTTATTTGTGTCTTAACAGTGAAGACAAAGACTCAAAAAATGTCTGTTCGATTTCCTTACTTTCCATTATTAATTCCCCATTCTCTCTCACTCCCTCTCTCTAGAGGACCAACGCTCACTTTAGTTACTTTCTGTTTTTAAGTTCCTGTAGAAACAACTTCTGTCTGTTTTTATATTTCGAGCTAGCTTTCTCTCTCAGACTCTAATTTCCATTTTTTTTTTTTACCCAACTCTTTGCTGGTTTTTAAGTTCTGTCCAATCTTCTGACCTGCCACTAACCTTCGCAGAATTGTAGCTCTTCCTTTTCAATTTGATGCCATCTTCAACTTCATTAGCCCCAGGTGGTTCCTTACTCAGGAAGCCTTGCTTTCTCCCTGGACCATCTCTTTGCTGAGTGTTATGGAAAATCTCGGGAAATGTCCACCACGGCACCTCTACCGTCCTGCCCTCTAACCTAATTTCCCAGTACGCTTTGGCCAGCTCTGTCATTGCCTTTTTTATTTAGATTTAAAACACTCGTTTTAGACCTCCCCTTCTCACCCTTTAAATTGAAATGTGGAATTCAACCGTATTATGATCACTGTTACCGAGAGGCTCCTTCACCTATCAGCTCATTAATTCATTCTGTCTCATTGCACGTCAGCAGGTCTAGAATAGTCTGCTCTCTGGTTGGCACTGGAACATGCTGCTCTACGAAATGGTCTCAAAAAGTATACGGTGAACTCATCTTCCAGGCTACCTTTGATGATCTGGTTTGCCTGATCGATGTGTAGATTAGAATCACCCCATGATTACTGCCGTACCTTTCTCACAAGCCCCCATTATCTGTTCCTGTTTAGCCCGTCCTCGGTGTGGTTGGGGGTGGGGGGGGGCCTATAAGTGATTTCTTATCTTTACCCAAACTTATTCTACATCTTGACAAAAGCAAAATGCTGCGGATGCTGGAAATCTGAAACAAAATCAAAAATAGCTGGAAAAACTCAGCAGCCCTGACAGCATTTGTGGAGAGGAAGACGGGAGTTAACCTTTCGAGTCCGTGTGACTCGTCTTCAGATGTTATTCTACATCTTGATCTTTAGAACGAAGGTTATCTCTCACTATTGTACACCAATGTGCCATCCTTAAATAACGGAGCTACCCCACCACCCTTTCCCAGCTTCCTGTCCTCCCGGAATGTCACGTTACCTTGAATGTTCCGGTCTCAGCCTTGGTCACCTTGAACTCTGGCTTAATCTGCTGGCACACTCTCACGTCTGTCTGTCTGTCTCTCTCTCTCTCTCTCTCTGATTCTGGCCTTTGTTGACTCTGCAGCAATTGGTGGAATCGCTGGAGACCGATGTCCTGGGCTGCTGGAAGGGGCTCCTCTTGCCTGGCTCGGGGGACCCCCAGCTGGAGTCGGAGGCTGCGTCTCTCCGTAGACTCCTCGCCGACAACAGTTGCGAGAAGGTGGAGGAGGAGCTGATAAAGGTACAAATCCAGACTCCCCAATTCAACCGGCGGCGAGTTTCTGGGTTGTGTTGGGGGTGGGGGGGGGGGTGGGTGGTGGGGTAGTGGGGGTGTATCTTTGCGAGGGAGAGGAGTCTGACGGTGAGCCCCAGTGGGGGTTGGCGGGGTGGGGTAGCGGGGTGTATCTCTGCGAGGGAGAGGAGTCTGACGGTGAGCCCCAGTGGGGGTTGGCGGGGTGGGGTAGCGGGGTGTATCTCTGCGAGGGAGAGGCGTCTGACGGTGAGCCCCAGTGGGGGGTGGATTGGGACATGGATCTATCGCGATTTAATCGAATGTGTTTATTTTATTGTTCAGGCTGCTCTGGGCGCCTCCCGTCTCCTGACCCCGCACGATATCCAGACCCTCGCCGACGAGCTGTGTGGGGGCGCGGTGCCCGAGGTGAGGTTGCAGTTAGAGGGAGCCGTGCACCGGCTGAAGGTTCGGACTGACCAGCCCTCCGCCCGGTCCTCCCAGCTCGTTCTGGTATTGGACAAGGTAAAAGCGGGGAGGGTGTCGGAGATTAAATGACACCGAGGCATCGATTCGTACGTAGAAACCCCAGTTACTACCTGTGCACAAGGGAGAGCGTTACAGCGAGAGCTATTGTACCGTCTCCAAGCAGAATACACACACACTTGCTTAAAAGCATTTTACAGCCGATCAGTAAACCTTGCACATCCCAACCCGCTTATTCGCATACGTTAACCGACCAGCCCCTGTTGTAGTTAATTCCCATTCCCACCACACCAACTGCGGTGCCTACACACTCTGTTAGCACAACATCGATGACATTGGGCCTGAGGGGAATGTCTCGGGGCTCATCCTACAACAATGGTCAGACATGATGGTATTGTTCATCACGGTCTCTTAGGCCTAGACATTCAATTCAATTTCTCCATCAACCCTTTTAGTACTAAGT
Source organism: Cetorhinus maximus (assembly GCF_964194155.1). Lineage (NCBI taxonomy): Eukaryota > Metazoa > Chordata > Chondrichthyes > Lamniformes > Cetorhinidae > Cetorhinus > Cetorhinus maximus. The sequence continues at coordinate 16,688 of NW_027598903.1, forward strand.
GGGCTCCCTATTTGTCTAGGCCACCACAGGACGGGGGCGGGGGGGGTCCTGAATTGGCATGGGGGATCTCGGGCTCCTTTCTCTTGTGCTGCTTGTTCTACTTAATATTAAACCCCTTACCTGCCTGCCTGACCGCGCCCCCCCCAAGAGACTGGGACTAGACCCTGACTGACTGACGGGGTGAGTGCTGAGCTACGCCCAGTGATCGGGTGAGTGTGGGTAGATCCTGCCCTTGGGGTGGTGGGTGGGGTGTGGTTGGGGCAGGCGGGGGTGGGGGGAAGGTTTTAATCCTGGGGCGGTGTGGGGGGGTCAGGGGTGGGGGGGAAGCGAGTATTTGATGGGGATGGTGGTGAGGAATTTGGAGAGAGACTCCAGTGGTGTGGATCCAGGGTTGTGGCTGTATTTCTGAGGGTCGTCTCCCACTCCCTGTATCCCACTTTCACCCCTCTGCCCAGGGGGCTCTGCGTCTCCCGGATTAACCCTTTCCTTGTGTGTGTTTGGCAGCACCTCCAGAGGCTCCCGTGGGAGAGCATCCCCTCGCTACGAGCTCACCGCGTCTCGAGGCTGCCGTCGTTCCAGTTCCTCCTCGGCTACGCGGCCACTGGAAAGGTAGGTGGGTGGGTGGGCGGACGGGTGGGTGATTCTCTCCCGCCTCTGCTGAAGCCCCTCCCTCCCCCCTCCACTAGTCACCCAGCCGCTCCGGATTCTGACTCTCCACGTTTTCCCTCTCACTCTGCCGCTGGTATTCCACCGCTCCCTGTCGGGTTTGCTTGTCACTGTGCCCCTCGCTCTCTCTCTCTCCCCCCCCTCTCCCCGCCCAGCACGCTCGGTCTCCCGCTTGGTGTGAGCTGACGGTCACCTCCCTTTATCTGTCCCCTGTGTCCATCTCTCCCCGGATACGCTCAGCTGTAGCTGATGTTCTAACCGTAGCGTCTCTCTCTCTCTCTCTCTCTCACACACCAGCACCGGCTCAGGTCCGTACTGACGGAGGGCGTGAACCCCAGCAGCGTTTTCTACGTCTTAAACCCTCAGGGCAACCTGCCCAACACAGAGAAGACCTTCAAGGACTGGTTTCAGAGGTCAGTGTCAGAGAGGGCCCCAGACCCTCTGGGGTGGTGGGGGGAGCAGGGGGGTGGTGATGGTGTAACGGCCTGGCGTCTGTCTAGACTGCCACATGGTGTCTGAGGAACACAATACTTCTAGTGTTTGATGGGAGGGGGGGAGAGAGTCACCAAGAGCTGGATCCTACAGTCTCTGTTATTGCTGGGTGGGTGAGCTGCCTTCTTGAGCCGCTGCAGTCCCCGTGTGGTGTAGGTACACCCACAGCGCTGTTAGGGAGGGAGTTCCAGGATTGTGACCCGGCGACAGTGAAGGAACGGCCGATTATATTCCCAAGTCGGGATGGTGAGTGGCTCGGGAGGGGAACTTGCAGGTGGTGGTGTTCCCCATGTGTCTGCTGCCCTCGTCCTTCTAGATGGTAGAGGTCGTGGGTTTGGGCGGCGCTGTCGAAGGAGCCCTTGGCGAGTTTCTGCAGTGCATCTTGTAGATGGTACACACACTGCTGCCCCTGTGCGTCGGTGGTGGTGGAGGAAGTGAATGTTGGTGGATGGGGTGCCCCATCGAGTGGGGCTGCTTTGTCCTGGACGGTGTCGAGCTTCTCGAGTGTTGTGGGAGCCGCACTTATCCAGGCAAGTGGGGAGTGTTCCATCACACTCCTGACTTGTGGCTTGTAGATGGTGGACAGGCTTTGTGGGGGAGTCAGGAGGTGAGTGACTCTCCGCAGGATTCCCAGCCTCTGACCTGCTCTTGTAGCCACAGTGTTTATATGCCTGGTCCCAGTTCAGTTTCTGGTCAATGGTGACCCCCAGGATGTTGATGGTGGGGGGGATTCAGCGATGGTGATGCCATTGAAGGTCAAGGGGGCGATGGTTAGAGTCTCTCTTGTTGGAGATGGTCATTGTCTGGCACTTGTGTGGTGCGAATGTTACTTGCCACTGGTCAGCCCTGAGTCTGGATATTGTCCAGGTCTTGCTGCATTTGGACTCGGGGCTGCTTCAGTATCTGAGGAGCCGCGAATGGTGCTGAACATTGTGCAGTCATCAGTGAACATCCCCACTCCTGACCTTATGATGGAAGGAAGGTCATTGATGAAGCAGCTGAAGATGGTTGGGCCGAGGACACTACCCTGAGGAACTCCTGCAGTGATGTCCTGGAGCTGAGATGACTGACCTCCAGCAACCACAACCATCTTCCTTTGTGCTGGGTATGACTCCAACCAGCGGAGAGTTTTCCCCCTGATTCCCATTGACTCCAGTTTTGCTCGGGCTCCTGGATGCCACACTCGGTCAGACGCAGCCTCGATGTCGAGGGCAGACACCCTCGCCTCACTTCGGGAGTTCAGCTCTTTTGTCCATGTTGGAACCAAGGCTGTAATGAGGTCAGGAGTGGAGTGAGGGTTAGCGTTCTCTGTTTTAAATGCTGCACCCCTCCCAGACCCTGAGCCAGTGATTCTCTCTCTCTCTCTCTCTCTCGCTTTTCTAACTACAGGAGAGCTGGATGGGAAGGTGTGGTGGGATGTGGACCTACTGAGCAACAGCTGCGGTCCGTGCTGAGTAACCGGGACCTGTATCTGTAAGTGACTCTCCCACCTCTCTGTCTGCACGGGACTGAGGGACGTTAGTGGCAAACTACCAGTGTGATTGGAAAGGAGGAGGGGGGGTTGTGTGTGGGAGCGAGGAGGGGGGGGTGGGTGTGTGGGAGCGAGGAGGGGGGGGGTGGGTGTGTGGGAGCGAGGAGGGGGGGGGGGTGTGTGGGAGCGAGGAGGGGGGTGGGGGTGTGTGGGAGCGAGGAGGGGGGGTGGGTGTGTGGGAGCGAGGAGGGGGGGGTGGGTGTGTGGGAGCGAGGAGGGGGGGGGTGGGTGTGTGGGAGCGAGGAGGGGGGGGTGGGTGTGTGGGAGCGAGGAGGGGGGGGTGGGTGTGTGGGAGCGAGGAGGGGGGGGTGGGTGTGTGGGAGCGAGGAGGGGGGGGTGGGTGTGTGGGAGCGAGGAGGGGGGGGTGGGTGTGTGGGAGCGAGGAGGGGGGGGTGGGTGTGTGGGAGCGAGGAGGGGGGGGGGTGTGTGGGAGCGAGGAGGGGGGGGTGGGTGTGTGGGAGCGAGGAGGGGGGGGTGGGTGTGTGGGAGCGAGGAGGGGGGGGTGGGTGTGTGGGAGCGAGGAGGGGGGGGTGGGTGTGTGGGAGCGAGGAGGGGGGGTGGGTGTGTGGGAGCGAGGAGGGGGGGGTGGGGTGTGGGAGCGAGGAGGGGGGGGTGGGTGTGTGGGAGCGAGGAGGGGGGGGTGGGTGTGTGGGAGCGAGGAGGGGGGGGTGGGTGTGTTGGGAGCGAGGAGGGGGGGGTGGGGGTGTGGGAGCGAGGAGGGGGGGGTGGGGGTGTGGGAGCGAGGAGGGGGGGTGGGGGTGTGGGAGCGAGGAGGGGGGTGGGGGTGTGGGAGCGAGGAGGGGGGGGTGGGGGTGTGGGAGCGAGGAGGGGGGGGTGGGGGTGTGGGAGCGAGGAGGGGGGGTGGGGGTGTGGGAGCGAGGAGGGGGGGGTGGGGGTGTGGGAGCGAGGAGGGGGGGGTGGGGGTGTGGGAGCGAGGAGGGGGGGTGGGGGTGTGGGAGCGAGGAGGGGGGGTGGGGGTGTGGGAGCGAGGAGGGGGGGGTGGGGGTGTGGGAGCGAGGAGGGGGGGGTGGGGGTGTGGGAGCGAGGAGGGGGGGTGGGGGTGTGGGAGCGAGGAGGGGGGGGTGGGGGTGTGGGAGCGAGGAGGGGGGGGTGGGGGTGTGGGAGCGAGGAGGGGGGGGTGGGGGTGTGGGAGCGAGGAGGGGGGGGTGGGGGTGTGGGAGCGAGGAGGGGGGGGTGGGGGTGTGGGAGCGAGGAGGGGGGGGTGGGGGTGTGGGAGCGAGGAGGGGGGGGTGGGGGTGTGGGAGCGAGGAGGGGGGGGTGGGGGTGTGGGAGCGAGGAGGGGGGGGTGGGGGTGTGGGAGCGAGGAGGGGGGGGTGGGGGTGTGGGAGCGAGGAGGGGGGGGTGGGGGTGTGGGAGCGAGGAGGGGGGGGTGGGGGTGTGGGAGCGAGGAGGGGGGGGGTGGGGGTGTGGGAGCGAGGAGGGGGGGGTGGGGGGGGGGGTGGTGTAGGGGGGGTGGGGTGGTGTAGGGGGGGTGGGGTGGTGTGGGGGGGGGGTGGTGTAGGGGGGTGGGTGTGTGGGAGCGAGGAGGGGGGGGTGTTGGGGGGGGGTGGTGTAGGGGGGGTGGGGTGGTGTGGGAGCGAAGGGGGGTATGTGGGAGCGAGAGGGGTGTGTGTGTTGGTCTGAGTTTCCCCCTCCCTCACCCTCTCTAACCTGCTGTGTGTGTGTGTGGGGGGGTCTGAGTTTCCCCCTCCCTCTCTAACCTGCTGTGTGTGTGTGTTGGTCTGAGTTTCCCCCTCCCTCTCCCTCTCTAACCCGCTGTGTGTGTTGGTCTGAGTTTCCCCCTCCCCCTCCCTCTCTAACCCGCTGTGTGTGTTGGTCTGAGTTTCCCCCTCCCTCTCCCTCTCTAACCCGCTGTGTGTGTTGGTCTGAGTTTCCCCCTCCCTCACCCTCTCTAACCCGCTGTGTGTGTTGGTCTGAGTCGACCCCTCCCTCTCTAACCCGCTGTGCCACCCTCCTCCCCGCAGGTACGCGGGTCACGGAGCTGGTGTCCGCTTCCTGGAGGGCCAGGAGGTTCAGAAGCTGAGTTGCCGAGCTGCCTCGCTGCTGGTCGGGTGCAGCAGTGCCGCCCTGGCCCTGCGCGGGGACCTGGAGGGAGCGGGGATCGTCTTGAAGTACATGATGGCCGGGTGGTGAGTGACCGCTCGCACGGACCGGGGATAATCGACAGCGGGGGGCGGTTGGGGGAGAATGAATCCTCTGTACGCGCGGGGAGTTGCTGAGATCTCGAACGCTCTGACTAACAGCCATTCAGCGAGTGACCGGGAAGGTTAATGCAGGGGTGGTGGTTAGTGCGAGGGGAATGGAATATAAAAGTCTTGCCCCAGTTGTACAGGGCGTTGGTGAGACCACACCCGGAGCCCTGGGTCCAGTTCCTGGTCTCCTTACTTAAGGGAGGGGGACGTACTGGCATCGGAGGCCGTTGGGAGAAGGTTCACTGGGGCTGATCCCTGGGACGAAGGGGAGTTTGTCTCATGGGGAAAGGTGGAGCAGGTTGGGGCCCTGTCCCCCGTTGGGAGTTTAGAAGAACGAGAGGTGATCTTATTGAAACAGATCAGATTCTGAGAGGAGGGGGGAGATGCTGAGAGAGGGGGGAATATAGAGGGGGTGGAGGGCGCAGTTTCAGAATAAGGGGGGGGGTCTCCCATTGAAGACGGAGAGGATGAGGGGTTTTTCTCCGAGGCTGGAGAGTCTTTGGGACTCGGTTCCCCGCAGAGCGGTCCAGGCCGGGCGGGGGGGGGTCAGTGAATCGGTTTAAGGCAGCGGTCGGCAGATTCTCGATCAGGGAGGGGGTGAAAGGCTGCTGGGGGTGAGGTGGGAGGGGGTTTAACAGTCAGATCGGCCGTGATCTTATCGAATGGCAGACCAGACTCGGAGGGGCCGAATGGCCTCCTCCTGATTCGCCTGTTTGTATGGAGGAGGCGGCAGGGAACAGGTTCCACAGGAACTCTGAAAAGGGGCAATTGGATAAGCGCAGGGGGGTGTGTGGGGTGGGGGGGGAAGAGTGGGGGTGAACTGGAGGGAGCTGGCACAGGCCCGATGGGCAGAATGGCCGCCTCTCGTGGCCTACAGTTCTGGTTTTAACCCAGTTCGCAGGCTTGCCCGGTGGCCCCTGCACCCAGCCGGTGGGTGTGAGGGGTCCCGGGGGGGTGGGGTAATCCGGTCTCTGTTCCTGTAACCTACCCTCCGTTCTCTCTGCCCAGCCCCTTCTTCCTGGGGAACCTGTGGGACGTGACGGACAAGGACATCGACCGCTACATGGAGCAGCTGCTGAGAAGCTGGCTGGAGGCCGGCCCCAACGCCCCCATCCTGGACTACGTCTCTCGAGCCCGGCAAGCTCCCAAGCTGAAGTACCTGATAGGGGCGTCTCCTGTGGTGTACGGGCTGAGTGTCTCCCTGCAGTGACCAGGCGGGGTCCGAGTGAGGGGGCGAGTAGGGTGGGCGATGACAATCAACACAGATTCTCCGAGTGGCACCAAGCGAGAGGGGTGGGTGGGAGGTTAGAGGGACGACATCTACAAGCCGCTTCGATCGAGAGGAAATGGGGGAAGAGGTGCTCTATCCCCGAGGCCTGTCCCTCGAGGGGCTGTATCCCTGAGTACTGTCCCTCAAGGGAGGAGTGACTGTATCCTCGAGTCCTGTCCCTCGAGTGGGGAGAGGGGCTGTATCCTTGAGTCCTGTCCCTCGAGGGGAATGAGGGGAGAGGGGCTGTATCCCCGAGTCCTGTCCCTCGAGGGGCTGTATCCCTGAGTCCTGTCCCTCAAGGGGGGAGTGACTGTATCCTCGAGTCCTGTCCCTCGAGGGGAGAGAGGGGCTGTATCCCCGAGTCCTATCCCTCGAGGGGGGAGAGGGGCTGTATCCCTGAGTACTGTTCCTCAAGGGGGGAGGGGCTGTATCCTCGAGTCCTGTCCCTCGAGTGGGGAGAGGGGCTGTATCCTTGAGTCCTGTCCCTCGAGTGGGGAGAGGGGCTGTATCCCTGAGTCCTGTCCCTCGAGGGGCTGTATCCCTGAGTCCTGTCCCTCAAGGGGGGAGTGACTGTATCCTCGAGTCCTGTACCTCGAGTGGGGAGAGGGGCTGTATCCTCGAGTCCTTTCTGTCGACACAGAGGGAAGCGATGAGCTGCATCTCGGAGCGGGAACTGGGAACTGGTCTTTTAAACCTGTATTTTAAATATTGTTTTGTAAATTGTAAATAAAGATTATCTAATGAAGGTTATTTCTCGGGGTGTGTGTGTGTTTTGTGACACACTGCACGGCAGCTGATGCTCCTTATTACTGTCACCCTGTGTAACTGATTCTGTAACACCTCCTGTCCGAGGGGAAACCGGAGCGAGCAAGTTTCCAGTCTGTGTGATCCACACCCCATCTTTCAGAGCTGTGAACTCTCTTGTCTCTCTCTCTCTGTCTCTCTTCTCCCCCCCCACCCCCCACCCCCCACCCTGGTCTCTCCCCCAGGAGTGGATGGGAGGAGGGGGCAGCAGTTCAGGGAGACACGGGGTCTGCACCAACGGTGGAGGCTGGTATAGGAGGAGCAGAGAGCTCACCCCATCCACAAACATTCACTCCCTCCTCCACCACCGACGCACAGGGGCAGCAGTGTGTGTACCATCTACAACCTCTACCGCCTAGAAGGACGAGGGCAGCAGACACATGGGGAACACCACCACCTGCAAGTTCCCCCTCCCGAACCACTCACCATCCCGACTTGGGAATATATCGGCCGTTCCTTCACTGTCACCGGGTCAAAATCCTGGAACTCCCTCCCTAACAGCGCCGTGGGTGTACCTACACCACACGGACAAAATCCTGGAACTCCCTCCCTAACAGCGCCGTGGGTGTACCGACACCACACACGGGGACTGCAGCGGCTCAAGAAGGCGGCTCACCCCCCCCACCCCCCCCCACCACCACACCTTCTCAAGGGGGCAATTAGGGATGGGTGATAAATGCTGGGCCCAGCCCAGCGACGCCCGCATCCCCTGTGAATGAATAAGAAAAAATCTGTGGGGGTCGGGTTGGTTGGGGTTGGAGAAGGTTGGGGTTGGAGAAGGTTGGGGGGTGGGGGGGTGGTTACTGAGGTCAGGGTTAGGGGTATTTATGTTTTGGGGGTTACTGAGGTTATTAGTTCCTCCCCGTGCCGGCGGCGTCTGCAGTTCCTCCTCCCCGCCTCCCAGCGTCGCTCGCTGGGAGTGTCTGCAGTTCCTCCTCCCCGCCTCCCAGCGTCGCTCGCTGGGGGTGCCTGCAGTTCCGCCTCCTGGCGGCGCCCGCTGGGAGTGTCTGCATTTCCTCCTCCCCGCGCCGGCGGTGCTCTCTGGTGGTGTCTGCAGTTCAGCCTCCCGGCGGCGCTCGCTGGGAGTGTCTGCAGTTCAGCCTCCCGGCGGCGCTCGCTGGAAGTGTCTGCAGTTCCGCCTCCCGGCGGCGCTCGCTGGGAGTGTCTGCAGTTCCGCCTCCTGGCGGCGCTCGCTGGGAGTGTCTGCAGTTCCGCCTCCTGGCGGCGCTCGCTGGGAGTGTCTGCAGTTCCTCCTCCCTGCCTCCCGGCGGCGCTCGCTGGGAGTGTCTGCAGTTCCGCCTCCTGGCGGCGCTCGCTGGGAGTGTCTGCAGTTCCGCCTCCTGGCGGCGCTCGCTGGGAGTGTCTGCAGTTCAGCCTCCCGGCGGCGCTCGCTGGAAGTGTCTGCAGTTCCGCCTCCCGGCGGCGCTCGCTGGGAGTGTCTGCAGTTCCGCCTCCCGGCGGCGCTCGCTGGGAGTGTCTGCAGTTCCGCCTCCTGGCGGCGCTCGCTGGGAGTGTCTGCAGTTCAGCCTCCCGGCGGCGCTCGCTGGAAGTGTCTGCAGTTCCGCCTCCCGGCGGCGCTCGCTGAGGGTGTCTGAAGTTCCTCCTCCCTGCCTCCTGGCGGCGCTCTCTGAAAGTGTCTGCAGTTCAGCCTCCCGGCGGCGCTCGCTGAGGGTGTCTGAAGTTCCTCCTCCCCGCCTCCTGGCGGTGCTCTCTGAGAGTGTCTGCAGTTCCGCCTCCTGGCGGCGCTCGCTGGTGGTGTCTGCAGTTCAGCCTCCCGGCGGCGCTCGCTGGGAGTGTCTGCATTTCCTCCTCCCCGCGCCGGCGGTGCTCTCTGGTGGTGTCTGCAGTTCAGCCTCCCGGCGGCGCTCGCTGGGAGTGTCTGCAGTTCCTCCTCCCCGCCTCCCGGCGGCGCTCTCTGAGAGTGTCTGCAGTTCCGCCTCCCGGCGGCGCGCTCTGGTGGTGTCTGCAGTTCCTCCTCCCCTCCTCCCAGCGACGCTGTATGTGGATAACTGCAGTCCCTCCTCCCCGCCTGCCGGCGGCGCTGTGCTAGGATGACGTCAGTTCCTCCTCCCCGCCTGCCGGCGGCGTTGTGTCTGGATGACTGCAGTCCCGCCTCCCAGCAACGCTGTGCCTGGCTGACTGCAGTCCCTCCTCCCCGCCTGCTGGCGGCGCTGTATGTGGCTAACTGCAGTCCCTCCTCCCCGCCGTGTAGAGGCGCTGTGGCTGGATGACTTCAGTCCCTCCTCCCCGCCTGCCAGCGGCGCTGTGTCTGGATGACTTCAGTCCCTCCTCCCCGCCTGCCCGCGGCGCTGTTTCTGGATGACTGCAGTTCTGCCACCCCGCCTGCCAGCCGCGCTGTGTCTGGATGACTGCAGTCCCTCCTCCCCGCCTGCCGGCGGCGCTGTATCTTGGATGACTGTGTTTCCAGGGGACGGGTTGTGTGTGGGGCACCGCCGGAAGTCGGCCCTGGGCGGGTTTCCGGTGTCATGGCGCAGACGGTGAATGTGGCTGAGCTCCCGCTCCAGCAGCTGGAGGCGCTCAGGAGCCAATTGGAGCAGGTACAGGGGTCAGGGGTCAGTCTCAGGGGGCTCAGGGTCCGGCCTAGGGGGTCAGTGCCAGGTCCAGGGGGTCAGTGCCCAGTCCAGGGGGTCAGTGCCAGGTCCAGAGGGTCAGTGCCAGGTCCAGAGGGTCAGTGCCAGGTCCAGAGGGTCAGTGCCCGGTCCAGGGTCTCAGTGCCCGGTCCAGAGGGTCAGTGCCCGGTCCAGGGTCTCAGTGCCCGGTCCAGAGGGTCAGTGCCCGGTCCAGGGGGTCAGTGCCCGGCCCAGGGGGTCAGTGCCCGGTCCAGAGGGTCAGTGCCCGGTCCAGGGTCTCAGTGCCCGGCCCAGGGTCTCAGTGCCCGGTCCAGGGGGTCAGTGCCCGGCCCAGGGGGTCAGTGCCAGGTCCAGGGGGTCAGTGCCAGGTCCAGGGGGTCAGTGCCCGGTCCAGGGTCTCAGTGCCCGGCCCAGGGTCTCAGTGCCCGGTCCAGGGGGTCAGTGCCCGGCCCAGGGGGTCAGTGCCAGGTCCAGGGGGTCAGTGCCAGGTCCGGGGGCTCAGTGCTAAGTCCAGGGGGTCAGTGCCAAGTCCAGGGTCTCAGTGCCCGGTCCAGGGGGTCAGTGCCCGGCCCAGGGGGTCAGTGCCCGGCCCAGGGGGTCAGTGCCAGGTCCAGGGGGTCAGTGCCAGGTCCGGGGGCTCAGTGCTAAGTCCAGGGGGTCAGGGTCAATTCCAGGTGGTATGGGGTTAGTCTGGGTGGGTGGTCAGTGTCCACTCCCAGGTGGGTCAGGAATCAATCTCTGTCTCTCTCTCTGCCTGTGTCTCTCTCTCTCTCAATCTGTGTCTCTCTCTGTCTCTCTGCCTGTCTCTCTCTCTCTGCCTGTCCCTCTCTCTCTCTGCCTGTCCCTCTCTCTCTCTGCCTGTCCCTCTCTCTGCCTGTCCCTCTCTCTGCCTGTCCCTCTCTCTGCCTGACTCTCTCTCTCTGCCTGTCCCTCTCTCTGCCTGTCCCTCTCTCTGCCTGTCCCTCTCTTTCTGCCTGACCCTCTCTTTCTGCCTGACTCTCTTTCTGCCTGTCTCTCTCTCTGCCTGTCCCTCTCTCTGCCTGTCCCTCTCTCTGCCTGTCCCTCTCTCTGCCTGTCTCTCTCTCTCTGCCTGTCTCTCTCTGCCGGTCTCTCTCTCTCTGCCGGTCTCTCTCTCTCTGCCTGTCTCTCTCTCTCTGCCTGTCTCTCTCTCTCTCTCTGCCTGTCTCTCTCTCTCTCTCTGCCTGTCTCTCTCTCTCTCTCTGCCTGTCTCTCTCTCTCTCTCTGCCTGTCTCTCTCTCTCTCTGCCTGTCTCTCTCTCTCTCTGCCCCTCTCACGCTCTCTCTCTGCCTGTTTCTCTCTCTCTCTGCCTGTTTCTCTCTCTCTATGCCTGTCTCTCTCTCTCTATGCCTGTCTCTCTCTCTCTATGCCTGTCTCTCTCTCTCTCTGCCTGTCTCTCCCTCTCTCTCTGCCTGTTTCTCTCTCTCTCTCTGCCTGTCTCTCTCTCTGCCCATCTCTCCCTCTCTCTCTGCCTGTTTCTCTCTCTCTCTATGCCTGTCTCTCTCTCTCTGCCCGTCTCTCCCTCTCTCTCTGCCTGTTTCTCTCTCTCTCTATGCCTGTCTCTCTCTCTCATCACTCTTTCACTCTCTGTCTCCAGGAGACCGACTTTCTAACCTCCTCCATTCAGCAGCTGAAATTGGTTCAGACGAAATATGTTGAGTCTAAGGAGAGTCTGAACAAACTTAGCAAAAAGAACGCGGGTAAGTGTCGGGGTGTGAACCCCCTTGCACCCCAACCCCATAAACCTCCAATCCCCTCCCCCAACCCCATTAAGCTCTAACCCCTCCCCTAACCCCAAAAACCTCTAACCCCAAAAACCTCTAACCCCCTCACCAATCCCCAAAAACCTCTAACCTCCTCACCTAACCCCATAAACCTCTAACCCCCTCACCTAAACCCCATAAACCTCTAATCCCCTCACCTAACCCCATAAACCTCTAACCCCCTCACCTAACCCCAAAAACCTCTAACCCCCTCACCTAAACCCCATAAACCTCTAACCCCCTCACCTAACCCCAAAAACCTCTAACCCCCTCACCAATCCCCAAAAACCTCTAACCTCCTCACCTAACCCCATAAACCTCTAACCCCCTCACCTAAACCCCATAAACCTCTAATCCCCTCACCTAACCCCATAAACCTCTAACCCCCTCACCTAACCCCAAAAACCTCTAACCCCCTCACCTAAACCCCATAAACCTCTAACCCCCTCACCTAACCCCAAAAACCTCTAACCCCCTCACCAATCCCCAAAAACCTCTAACCTCCTCACCTAACCCCATAAACCTCTAACCCCCTCACCTAACCCCAAAAACCTCTAACCCCCTCACCTAAACCCATAAACCTCTAACCCCCTCACCTAAACCCATAAACCTCTAACCCCCTCACCTAAACCCAAAAACCTCTAACCCCCTCACCTAAACCCCAAAAACCTCTAACCCCCTCCCCTAAACCCCAAAAACCTCTAACCCCCTCACCTATCCCCATAAACCTCTAATCCCCTCACCTAACCCCATAAACCTCTAACCCCCTCACCTTAACCCCAAAAACCTCTAGCCCCCTCACCTATCCCCATAAACCTCTAATCCCCTCACCTAAACCCCATAAACCTCTAACCCCCAAAAACCTCTAACCCCATAAACCTCTAACCCCCTCACCTAAACCCCAAAAACCTCTAACCCCCTCACCTAACCCCAAAAACCTCTAACCCCCTCCCCTAAACCCCAAAACCTCTAACCCCCTCACCTATCCCCATAAACCTCTAATCCCCTCACCTAACCCCAAAAACCTCTAACCCCTCACCTAAACCTCTAACTGCGCTCCATGTCCCTAACCTTCCCCCTCCAATCTCCTCTCCCCTCCCCCCCTCCCCCTTTATTTCAATGTCTTACCCTCTGCCCCAATCGGCCGGACTCTCCCCTCCCCTCCCCTCCCCTCGGTTACTTCATCCCTCACCTTGCTCCACTTTCAGAAGAACATTCCCATGGGGCTTTACAGCGCAGAGGGAGGCCATTCAGCCCCTCGTGTCTGCGCCGGTCAGCCGAGATCTGACTGCACTAACCCCAGTTTCCAACCCTTGGCCCATAGCCCCGGAGGCTAGGGCAACGCAAGTGAAGCGACACAACACTGGGAGCGGCGGGAAACCACTCGGACCCCCGAGCACGCCCCTCCCCATCCAATAAGAGGGTGGCTGATTCCCCCCCACCTTGACTCCGCTTTCCCTGCCCACCCCCTCGATCCCCTTACACCCCGAAAACCTGTCGCCCTCACAGTCGCGGATATACTCGTCAACAGGGCATCCACGGGGGTAGAGAATTCCAGAGGTTCACCAGCCCTCCCGAGTGAGGCAAACTCTCCCCCTGTCTCAGTCCGAAATGGCTGACCCCTTATCCTGCATCCCTCCACCTCGCCCCGCCCCCCCAGTTGTAGTCTCTCCAGCTGGGCTGGGGAACAGCCCCCCTCACCCCAGTAGTCAGCCTGGTTGCAACCCCTCGGGTAAATGTGTGCCTCTAACCCACCCCTCCCTCTCTCTCTCCATTTCAGGGAAGGATGTGTTGGTTCCATTAACAAGTTCTGTATCCTTTGGGTGGTCGCAGAGCCTGCAGCCTCAGACAGTCACCGTGCAGCTGAGTTCCAGTCCCAGGCCAGGACTTCAACCATAAAACCAGCAGCTGACATTCCCAGTGCAGCGCTGAGGGAGTGCCGCGCTGTCGGAGGGTCAGCGCTGAGGGAGCGCCGCACTGTGGGAGGGTCAGCGCTGAGGGAGCGCCGCACTGTGGGAGGGTCAGCGCTGAGGGAGCGCCGCGCTGTCGGAGGGTCAGCGCTGAGGGAGCGCCGCGCTGTCGGAGGGTCAGCGCTGAGGGAGCGCCGCGCTGTTGGAGGGTCAGCGCTGAGGGAGCCCCGCACTGTCGGAGGGTCAGCGCTGAGGGAGAGCCGCACTGTGGGAGGGTCAGCGCTGAGGGAGCCCCGCACTGTCGGAGGGTCAGTGCTGAGGGAGCGCCGCACTGTCGGAGGGTCAGCGCTGAGGGAGAGCCGCACTGTGGGAGGGTCAGCGCTGAGGGAGCGCCGCACTGTTGCAGGGTCAGCGCTGAGGGAGCGCCGCACTGTCGGAGGGTCAGTGCTGAGGGAGTGCTGCGCTGTTGGAGGGTCAGTGCTGAGGGAGTGCCGCACTGTCGGAGGGTCAGCGCTGAGGGAGCGCCGCACTGTCGGAGGGTCAGCGCTGAGGGAGTGCCGCACTGTCGGAGGGTCAGCGCTGAGGGAGTGCCGCACTGTGGGAGGGTCAGCACTGAGGGAGCCCCGCACTGTCGGAGGGTCAGTGCTGAGGGAGCGCCGCACTGTCGGAGGGTCAGCGCTGAGGGAGAGCCGCACTGTCGGAGGGTCAGTGCTGAGGGAGCGCCGCGCTGTTGGAGGGTCAGTGCTGAGGGAGTGCTGCACTGTGGGAGGGTCAGCGCTGAGGGAGCCCCACACTGTGGGAGGGTCAGCGCTGAGGGAGCCCCACACTGTCGGAGGGTCAGTGCTGAGGGAGCGCCGCACTGTCGGAGGGTCAGCGCTGAGGGAGCCCCGCGCTGTCGGAGGGTCAGCGCTGAGGCAGCGCCGCACTGTCGGAGGGTCAGCGCTGAGGGAGTGCCGCGATGTCGGAGGGTCAGCGCTGAGGGAGTGCAGCGCTGTCGGAGGGTCAGCGCTGAGGGAGCCCCGCACTGTCGGAGGGTCAGCGCTGAGGGAGAGCCGCACTGTGGGAGGGTCAGCGCTGAGGGAGTCCCGCACTGTCGGAGGGTCAGTGCTGAGGGAGTGCCGCACTGTCGGAGGGTCAGCGCTGAGGGAGAGCCGCACTGTCGGAGGGTCAGCGCTGAGGGAGCGCCGCACTGTTGGAGGGTCAGCGCTGAGGGAGCGCCGCACTGTCGGAGGGTCAGCGCTGAGGGAGTGCCGCACTGTCGGAGGGTCAGTGCTGAGGGTGCGCCGCACTGTCGGAGGGTCAGTGCTGAGGGAGTGCCGCACTGTCGGAGGGTCAGCGCTGAGGGAGCGCCGCACTGTCGGAGGGTCAGTACTGAGGGAGCCCCGCACTGTCGGAGGGTCAGCGCTGAGGGAGCCCCGCGCTGTCGGAGGGTCAGCGCTGAGGGAGCGCCGCACTGTCGGAGGGTCAGCGCTGAGGGAGCCCCGCGCTGTCGGAGGGTCAGCGCTGAGGGAGAGAGCGGGGGGGTAGTTTGTCCCCGGTGTACTGGGGCCGATATTTCTCGCTCCGCCAACATCACCGGATGGTCATGGCCACGTTGCTGTGTTTGGGATCTTCCTGTGCGCACGTTGGCTGAGCGTTTTCTACACGAGGGTAGCGGCTGCAGCCGGGTGATCCCTTGGCGCCTGTGGAAGGTTCCGGGGTGTGCGGAGTTGGTGGGGTGGGGAGGGTAATGGTTGCCTGTGCTCCTTGACGGTGAAGCAGATGTACGTGCCGGGGAAGCTGGATGACGTTGACCACGTGCTGATCGATGTCGGCACCGGGTACTACGTGGAAAAGGTGAGAGCTCCTCTCGTTCCTTCGCCAGGGCCACTGGGGGCAGACCCAGAGCCTGGACCCTGCCCTGTTCCTGTCCAGTGTCCGGTCCGAAGGCTCTGGGAGCCCAAATCCACTTCACCCATTCCCCGTTCTCCCTCCAGCGAGCGTTCGTATTCTGTCCTCTCGCCGCTGTTCCCTTGTCCGTCCCCTTCACTCCGAGGATTTCCCGGGAAGGCTCTCCCTGACCCGCCTGCTTGGACAGAAGGTTCCGGGTTCCAGCCCCTCTCCCTGGATTTGAACCCCACCGTGCAGGGTCGGCGCCGAGGGAGGGCCGCACTGTCGGAGGGTCAGTGCTGAGGGAGCGCCGCACTGTCAGAGGGTCAGCGCTGAGGGAGCGCCGCACTGTCGGAGGGTCAGTGCTGAGGGAGTGCCGCGCTGTCGGAGGGTCAACGCTGAGGGAGCGCCGTGCTGTCGGAGGGTCAGTGCTGAGGGAGCGCCGCACTGTCGGAGGGTCAGTGCTGAGGGAGCGCCGCACTGTCGGAGGGTCAGTGCTGAGGGAGAGCCACACTGTGGGAGGGTCAGCGCTGAGGGAGCGCCGCACTGTCGGAGGGTCAGTGCTGAGTGAGTGCTGCACTGTTGGAGGGTCAGTGCTGAGGGAGCGCCGCACTGTCGGAGGGTCAGTGCTGAGGGAGAGCCACACTGTCGGAGGGTCAGCGCTGAGGGAGAGCCACACTGTGGGAGGGTCAGCGCTGAGGGAGTGCCGCACTGTCGGAGGGTCAGCGCTGAGGGAGAGCCACACTGTGGGAGGGTCAGTGCTGAGGGAGCGCCGCACTGTGGGAGGGTCAGCGCTGAGGGAGCGCCGCACTGTCGGAGGGTCAGTGCTGAGTGAGTGCCGCACTGTTGGAGGGTCAGTGCTGAGGGAGCGCTGCACTGTCGGAGGGTCAGTGCTGAGGGAGAGCCACACTGTGGGAGGGTCAGTGCTGAGGGAGCGCCGCACTGTCGGAGGGTCAGTGCTGAGGGAGAGCCACACTGTGGGAGGGTCAGTGCTGAGGGAGTGCCGCACTGTCGGAGGGTCAGCGCTGAGGGAGAGCCACACTGTCGGAGGGTCAGCGCTGAGGGAGAGCCACACTGTGGGAGGGTCAGCGCTGAGGGAGCGCCGCACTGTCGGAAGAGTCAGCGCTGAGGGAGCGCCGCACTGTGGGAGGGTCAGCGCTGAGGGAGCGCCGCGCTGTCGGAGGGTCAGAGCTGAGGGAGCGCCGCACTGTCGGAGGGTCAGCGCTGAGGGAGCGCCGCACTGTCGGAGGGTCAGCGCTGAGGGAGAGCCACACTGTGGGAGGGTCAGCGCTGAGGGAGCGCCGCACTGTCGGAGGGTCAGTGCTGAGTGAGTGCCGCACTGTTGGAGGGTCAGTGCTGAGGGAGCGCCGCACTGTCGGAGGGTCAGTGCTGAGGGAGAGCCACACTGTGGGAGGGTCAGTGCTGAGGGAGTGCCGCACTGTCGGAGGGTCAGCGCTGAGGGAGAGCCGCACTGTCGGAGGATCCTGGTTATGGGATCTTGCTGGAAATGGACCTGTTCCTGACGTGACAGTGGCCTACAGGACGTTGGGATTGGTGGGTTGGTGAAGGTGCTGGGTAACTGGGGTTTCCCAGGGATGTCTCGCAGGGTTGGGGGGGGTAGCTCGGTCCAGTGGGTGTTTCTCCTCACTGCGCAGTTGCTGGTATAACTCCGGATTCTCTCCTCAGACGGTGAGTGAAGCGCGGGATTTCTTCAAGAGGAAGGTGGATTTCCTGACCAAACAGATCGAGAAAGTCCAGCCGGCTCTACAGGAGAAATACACCATGAGACAGAGTGAGCAGCCCGGGGGAGGGGGAGAGGGCGGTGAAATATGCAATTTTTATTTGGGGGGGGCGTGTGTGTTTGTGGGTCTGTGTGTGTGTGGGTCTGTCTGTGTGTGGGTCTGTGTGTGTGTGTTTGTGGGTCTGTGTGTGTGTGTGGATCTGTCTGTGTGTGTGTGGGTCTGTGTGTGTGTGTGTGTGGGTCTGTGTGTGTGTGTGTGGGTCTGTGTGTGTGTGTGTGTGGGTCTGTGTGTGTGTGTGGGTCTGTGTGTGTGTGGGTCTGTGTGTGTGTGTGGATCTGTTTGTGTGTGTGGGTCTGTGTGTGTGTGTGTGGGTCTGTGTGTGTGTGTGTGGGTCTGTGTGTGTGTGTGGGTCTGTGTGTGTGTGTGGGTCTGTGTGTGTGGATCTGTTTGTGTGTGTGGATCTGTTTGTGTATGTGGGTCTGTGTGTGTGTGTGTGGGTCTGTGTGTGTGTGTGTGTGTGGGTCTGTGTGTGTGTGTGTGTGTGGGTCTGTGTGTGTGTGTGGGTCTGTGTGTGTGTGGGTCTGTGTGTGTGTGTGTGTGTGGATCTGTTTGTGTGTGTGGGTCTGTGTGTGTGTGTGGGGGTCTGTGTGTGTGTGTGTGGGTCTGTGTGTGTGTGTGGGTCTGTGTGTGTGTGTGGGTCTGTGTGTGTGTGTGGGTCTGTGTGTGTGTGTGGGTCTGTGTGTGTGGGTCTGTGTGTGTGGATCTGTTTGTGTGTGTGGATCTGTTTGTGTGTGTGGGTCTGTGTGTGTGTGTGGGGGTCTGTGTGTGTGTGTGTGGGTCTGTCTGTGTGTGTGTGTGTGGGTCTGTGTGTGTGTGGGTCTGTGTGTGTGTGGGTCTGTGTATGTGTGTGGGTCTGTGTATGTGTGTGGGGGGCTGAGTCTGTGTGTATTACAGTGAGTCTTTGTCTCTGTGTGTGGGTGAGTTTGTCTGTGTCTCTACGCCAGCCCACAGGCTCCTGTCTGCTGCACGTCCCTGTCCGCCTGACTGTGTGTGTGTGAGCGTCTGTGTCTGTGGGGGGCAAGGGTGTCCATGGGGGGGGGTGGGGGTTTCCGTGGGGTGGTGATGGTGGGGAGTGGGGGTGAGGGCGGGGGCTGTTGGTGCTCTCTCTCTCTCCCCTGACCCCCGGGTATAAGTGACGGGTGAACCCGGTGCAGAGACAGGAGGAATTGAAATGTTTGTTTCCTCACAGCGGTGATTGAAATGTTGAACATGAAGATTCAGCAGATGGCGGCTCTGAACAGCTCCCAGTCCGGAACAACCAAAGCCTAAAGTGTCCTGTCGGCCAGCGCCCCACAACTTCAACCCAACCCAGCCCATCCATCA
>NW_027598904.1:0-34900 GCF_964194155.1 Cetorhinus maximus
GAGTGGTTAGAGTCTGGGAGTCATGGCCTGAAGTGGTTGGGGTCTGGGAGGCACTGTCTGGAGGGGCTGGGGTCTGTGAGGCACTGTCTGGAGTGGTTGGGGTCTGTGAGGCACTGCCTGGAGTGGTTGGGGTCTGGAAGGCACAGCCTGGAGTGGTTGGGGTGTGGGAGTCACTGTCTGGATTAGCAGGGGTCTGTGAGGCACTGTCTGGAGTTAATGGACTCTGGGAGGCACTGTCTGGAGTGGTTGCAGTCTGGGAGGCACGGTCTGGAGTGGTTGTTGTCTGGAATGTATGGCCTGGAGTGGTTGGGGTCTGGAAGGCACTGTCTGGAGTGGTTGTGGTGTGGGAGTCACTGTCTGGACTGGTTGGGGTCTGGAAGGCACTGTCTGGAGAGGTTGCGGTTTGTGAGGCATGTCCTGGATTGGATGGGGTCTGGGAGTCACTGTCTGGACTGTTTTGGGTCTGGGAGGCACTGTCTGGAGTGGTTTGGGTCCGGAAGGCACTGTCTGGAGAGGTTGCGGTCTTTGAGGCATGTCCTGGATTGGATGGGGTCTGGGAGTCACTGTCTGGACTGTTTTGGGTCTGGGAGGCACTGTCTGGAGTGGTTGGGGTCTGGGAGGCACGGCCTGGAGTGGTTGGTGTCTGTGAGGCATGGCCTGGATTGGTTGGGGTCTGGGAGTCACTGTCTGGACTGGTTGGGGTCTGGGAGGCACTGTCTGGAGAGGTTGGGGTCTGGGAGGCACTGTCTGGACTGGTCGCGTCTGGGAGGCAATGTCTGGACTGGTTGCGGTCTGGGAGGCACGGCCTGGATTGGCTGGGGTCTGGGAGGCACTGTCTGGAGTGGTTGGTGTCTGGGTCTCTCTGTCTGGACTGGTTGGGTTCTGGGAGGCACTGTCTGGAGCGGATTGACTCTGGGCGGCACTGTATGGAGTGTTTGGAGTCTGGGAGGCACGGCCTGGAGTGGTTGGTTTCTGGAAGGCACTGTCTGGAGTAGTTGGGGTCCGGGAGGTACTGTCTGGACTGGTTGGGTTCTTTGAGGCAATGTCTGGATTGGTTGGAGTCTGGGAGGAACGGCCTGGAGTGGTTGGGGTCTGGAAGGCACTGTCTGAAGTGGTTGGGGTCTGGGAGTAACTGTCTGGAGTGGTTGGGACTGGGAGGCTCTGCCTGGAGTGGTTGGGGTCTGGGAGGCACTGTCTGGAGTGGTTGGGGTCTGGGAGGCACTGTCTGAAGTGGTTGGGGTCTGGGAGGCACTGTCTGGAGTGGTTGGGACTGGGAGGCACTGTCTGGACTGGTTGGGGTCTGGGAAGAACTGTCTGAAGTGGCTGGGGTCTGGGAGGCAGTCTTTCGATGGTTTGGATTGTGGGAGGCACGGCCTGGAGTGGTTGGGGTCTGGGAGGCACTGTCTGGTGTGGCTGGGGTCTGTGAGGCACTGTCTGGAGTTGTTGGCATCTGTGAGGCACGGTCTAGAGTTGTTGGCATCTGGGAGGTACGGTCTGGACTGCTTGGGGTCTGGGAGGCACGGCGTTGAGTAGTTGGGGTGTGGGAGTCACTGTCTGGACTGGTTGGGTTCTGTGAGGCACTGTCTGGAGTGGTTGTGGTCTGGAAGGCACTGCCTGGAGTGGTTGGGGTCTGGGAGGTATTGTCTGGATTGGCAGGGGTCTGTGAGGCTCTGTCTGGTGTGAATGGACTCTGGGAGGCTCTGTCCGGAGTGGTTGGGGTCTGGGAGGCACTGTCTGGAGTGGTTGGAGTCTGGGAGGCACGATCTGGAGTGGTTGTTGTCTGGAAGGCACTGCCTGGAGTGGTTGGGTTCTGGGAGGTACTGTCTGGAGTGAATGGACTCTGGGAGGCACTGTCTGGAGTGGTTGGGGTGCGGGAGTCACTGTCTGGACTGGTTGGGGTCTGGAAGGCACTGCCTGGAGAGGTTGGGGTCTGGGAGGCACTGTCTGGAGTGGTTGGGGTGTGGGAGTCACTGTCTGGACTGGTTGGGGTCTGGAAGGCACTGTCTGGAGAGGTTTGGGTCTGGGAGGCACTGTCTGGAGTGGTTTGGGTCTGGGAGGCACTGTCTGGAGTGGTTGGGACTGGGAGGCACTGTCCGGAGTGGTTGGGGTCTGGGAGGCACTGTCTGGAGTGGTTGGCATCTGGGAGTCACTGTCTGGAGTGGTTGGTGTCTGGGAGGCACTGTCAGGAGTGCTTGGGGTCTGGGAGGCATGGCCTGGATTGGCTGCCGTCTGGCAGGTACAGTCTGGAATGGTTGGTGTCTGGGAGGCACGGCCTGGAGTCTTTGGAGTCTGGTTGCCACTGTCTGGAGCGATTGGGGTCTGGGAGGCACTGTCTGGAGTGGCTGGGGTCTGGGAGGCACGGCCTGGAGTGGTTGGGGTCTGGGAGGCACGGCCTGGAGTGGTTGGGGTCTGGGAGGCACTGTCTGGAGTGGTTGGCGTCTGGGAGGCACTGTCTGGAGTGGCTGGGGCCTGGGAGGCACTGTCTGGAGTGGATGGGGTCTGTGAGGCACGGCCTGGAGTGGTTGGGGTCTGGGAGGCACTGTCTGGACTGTTTTGGGTCTGGGAGACACTGTCTGGAGTGGTTGGTGTCTGGGAGGCACTGTCAGGAGTGCTTGGGGTCTGGGAGGCACTGTCTGGAGTGGTTGGTGTCTGGGAGTCACTTCCTGGATTGGTTGGGGTCTGGGAGGCACTGTCTGGAGTGGTTTGGGTCTGGGAGGCACGGCCTGGATTGGCTGGGGTCTGGGAGGCACGGTCTGGAGTTGTTGGTGTCTGGGACTCTCTGTCTGGACTGGTTGGGATTTGGGAGGCACTGTCTGGAGTGGTTGGGTTCTGGGTGGCACTGTCTGGAGTGGTTGTTTTCTGGAAGGTATGGACTGGTGTGGTTGCGGTCTGAAAGGTACTGTCTGGAGTGGTTGGGGTGTGTGAGTCACTGTCTGGACTGGTTGGGGTCTGGAAGGCACTGTCTGGAGAGGTTGGGGTCTGTGAGGCATGTCCTGGATTGGTTGCGGTCTGGGAGTCACTGTCTGGACTAGTTTAGGTCTGGGAGGCACTGTCTGGAGTGGTTGGTGTCTGTGAGCCATGGCCTGGATTGGTTGGGGCCTGGGAGGCACTGTCTGGAGTGGTTGAGGTCTGGAAGGCACTGCCTGGAGTGGTTGGGGTCTGGGAGGCACTGTCTGGAGTGGCTGGGGTCTGGGAGGCACTGTCAGGAGTGCTTGGGGTCTGGGAGGCACTGTCTGGACTGGTTTGGGTCTGGGAGGCACTGTCTGGAGAGGTTGGTGTCTGGGAGGCACTGTCTGGACTGGTCGGGTCTGGGAGGCAATGTCTGGACCGGTTGCGGTCTGGGAGGCATGGCATGGGTTGGCTGGGGTCTGGGAGGCACTGTCTGGAGTGGTTGGTGTCTGGGACTCTCTGTCTGGACTGGTTGGGATCTGAGAGGCACTGTCTGGAGTAGTTGGAGTCTGGGAGGCACGGCCTGGAGTGGTTGGTGTCTGGAAGGCACTGTCTGGAGTAGTTGGGGTCTGGAAGGTACTGTCTGGACTGGTTGGGTTCTGTGAGGCACTGTCTGGAGTGGTTGGAGTCTTGGAGGCACTGTCTGGAGTGGTTGGGGTCTGGAAGGCACTGTCTGGAGTGGTTGGGGTCTGGGAGGAACTGTCTGGAGTGGCTGGGGTCTGGGAGGCACGGTCTGGAGTGGTTGGGGTGTGAGGGGCTCGTCCTAGAGTCGTTGGGGTCTGTGAGGCATGTCCTGGAGTGGTTGGGGTCTGGGAGGCACTGTCTGGAGTGGTTGGTGTCTGGGTCTCTCTGTCTGGACTGGTTGGGTTCTGGGAGGCACTGTCTGGAGCGGATTGACTCTGGGCGGCACTGTATGGAGTGTTTGGAGTCTGGGAGGCACGGCCTGGAGTGGTTGGTTTCTGGAAGGCACTGTCTGGAGTAGTTGGGGTCCGGGAGGTACTGTCTGGACTGGTTGGGTTCTTTGAGGCAATGTCTGGATTGGTTGGAGTCTGGGAGGAACGGCCTGGAGTGGTTGGGGTCTGGAAGGCACTGTCTGAAGTGGTTGGGGTCTGGGAGTAACTGTCTGGAGTGGTTGGGACTGGGAGGCTCTGCCTGGAGTGGTTGGGGTCTGGGAGGCACTGTCTGGAGTGGTTGGGGTCTGGGAGGCACTGTCTGGAGTGGTTGGGGCCTGGGAGGCACTGCCTGGAGTGGTTGGGGTCTGGGAGGCACTGTCTGGAGTGGTTGGGACTGGGAGGCACTGTCTGGACTGGTTGGGGTCTGGGAAGAACTGTCTGGAGTGGCTGGGGTCTGGGAGGCACTGTCTGGAGTGGTTGGGTTGTGAGGGGCATGTCCTAGAGTCATTGGTGTCTGTGAGGCATGGCCTGGAGTCTTTGGAGTCTGGGTGCCACTGTCTGGAGTGGATAGAGTCTGGGAGTCACGGCCTGAAGTGGTTGGGGTCTGGGAGGCACTGTCTGGTGTGGCTGGGGTCTGTGAGGCACTGTCTGGAGTTGTTGGCGTCTGTGAGGCACGGTCTAGAGTTGTTGGCATCTGGGAGGTACGGTCTGGACTGCTTGGGGTCTGGGAGGCACGGCGTTGAGTAGTTGGGGTGTGGGAGTCACTGTCTGGACTGGTTGGGTTCTGTGAGGCACTGTCTGGAGTGGTTGTGGTCTGGAAGGCACTGCCTGGAGTGGTTGGGGTCTGGGAGGTATTGTCTGGATTGGCAGGGGTCTGTGAGGCTCTGTCTGGTGTGAATGGACTCTGGGAGGCACTGTCTGGAGTGGTTGGAGTCTGGGAGGCACGATCTGGAGTGGTTGTTGTCTGGAAGGCACTGCCTGGAGTGGTTGGGTTCTGGGAGGTACTGTCTGGAGTGAATGGACTCTGGGAGGCACTGTCTGGAGTGGTTGGGGTGCGGGAGTCACTGTCTGGACTGGTTGGGGTCTGGAAGGCACTGCCTGGAGAGGTTGGGGTCTGGGAGGCACTGTCTGGAGTGGTTGGGGTGTGGGAGTCACTGTCTGGACTGGTTGGGGTCTGGAAGGCACTGTCTGGAGAGGTTTGGGTCTGGGAGGCACTGTCTGGAGTGGTTTGGGTCTGGGAGGCACTGTCTGGAGTGGTTGGGACTGGGAGGCACTGTCCGGAGTGGTTGGGGTCTGGGAGGCACTGTCTGGAGTGGTTGGCATCTGGGAGGCACTGTCTGGAGTGGTTGGGGTCTGGGCGGAACTGTCTGGAGTGGCTGGGGTCTGGGAGGCACGGCCTGGAGTGGTTGGGGTGTGAGGGGCACGTCCTAGAGTCGTTGGTGTCTGTGAGGCACGGCCTGGAGTCTTTGGAGTCTGGGTGCCACTGTCTGGAGTGGTTAGAGTCTGGGAGTCACGGCCTGAAGTGGTTTAGGTCTGGGAGGCACTGTCTGGAGTGGCTGGAGTCTGGGAGGCACTGTCTGGAGTGGTTGGGGTCTGTGAGGCATGGCCTAGAGTTGTTGGGGTCTGGGAGGTACGGTCTGGACTGCTTGGGCTCTGGAAGGTACTGCCTGGAGTGGTTGGGGTCTGGGAGGTACTGTCTGGATTGGCAGTGGTCTGTGAGGCACTGTCTGGAGTGGTTGTTGTCTGGAAGGTACAGCCTGGAGTGGTTAGGGTCTGGAAGGCACTGTCTGGAGTGGTTGGGGTGTGGGAGTCACTGTCTGGACTGGTTGGGGTCTGGAAGGCACTGTCTGGAGTGGTTGGTGTCTGGGATGCACTGTCTGGAGTTGTTGGGGTCTGTGAGGCACTGTCTGGAGTGGTTTGTGTCTGGGAGGCACCGCCTGGAGTGGTTGGGGTCTGGGAGGCACTGTCTGGAGTGGTTGGGGTCTGGGAGGCAATGTCTGGACTGGTTGTAGTCTGGGAGTCATGGCCTGGATTGGCTGTGGTCTGGGAGGTACAGTCTGGAGTGGTTGGGGTCTGGAGGCACGGCCTGGAGTCTTTGGAGTCTGGTTGCCACTGTCTGGAGCGGTTAGGGTCTGGGCGGCACTGTCTGGAGTGGTTGGTGTCTGGGAGGCACTGCCTGGAGTGGTTGGTGTCTGGGACGTACAGTCTGGAGTGGTTGGGGTCTGGGAGGCACGGCCTGGAGTCTTTGGAGTCTGGTTGCCACTGTCTGGACTGGTTGGGGTCTGGGAAGAACTGTCTGGAGTGGTTGGTGTCTGGGAGGCACTGCCTGGAGTGGTTGGGCTGTGGGAGTCACTGTCTGGACTGGTTGAGGTCTGGGAGGCACTGTCTGGAGTGGTTGGGGTCTGGGAGGCCCGGCCTGGAGTTTTTGGGGTCTGGGATGCACGGCCTGGAGTGGTTGATGTCTGGAGGGCACTGTCTGGAGTGGTTGGGTTCTCGGAGTCACTTTCTGAAGTTGTTTGGGTCTGGGACGCACTGTCTGGTGTGTTTGGTTTCTGGGAGGCACAGTCTGGTGTAGTTGGGGTCTGGGAGGCACTGTCTGGAGTGGTTGGGGACTGGGAGGCACTGTCTTG
Source organism: Cetorhinus maximus (assembly GCF_964194155.1). NCBI lineage: Eukaryota > Metazoa > Chordata > Chondrichthyes > Lamniformes > Cetorhinidae > Cetorhinus > Cetorhinus maximus. Next base: position 6,473 of record NW_027598904.1, read on the forward strand.
AGTGGCCTATGGTCTGGGTGGCACTGTTTCGAGTGGTTGGGGTCTGGGAGGCACGGCATGGACTGGTTGGGGTCTGGGAGGCACTGTCTGGAGTGCATGGTGTCTGGGAAGCACTGTCTGGAGAGGTTGGGGTTTGGGATGCACTGTCTGGAGTGGTGGTGTCTGGGAGGCACTGTCTGGAGTGGTTGGAGTCTGGGACACACATTTTGGAGTGGTTGGGGTCGGGGGGGAACGTCCAAGAGTGGTTGGGGTCTGCGAGGCACGGCCTGGAGTCTTTGGAGTCTGGGTGGCTCTGTCTGGAGTGGCTGCAGTCTGGGAGGCACCGTCTGGAATGGTTGGTGTCTGGGAGTCACAGCCTGGAGTGGTTAGGATCTGGAAGGCACTGTTTGGAGTGGTTGGGGTCTGTGTGGCACGGCCTGGAGTCTTTGGAGTCTGGGTGGCACTGTCTGGAGTGGTTGGGGTCTGGGAGGCATTGTCTGGAGTGGTTGTGGTCCAGGAGGCATTGTCTGGAGTGGTTGGGTTCTCAGAGGCACTGTCTGGAGTTGTTGGGGTCTGGGAGGCACTGTCTGGAGTTGTTGGTGTCTGGGGGGGACTACCTGGAGTGGTTGGGGTCTGGGAGGTACGGTCTAAACTGGTTGGCATCTGGGAGGCACTGTCTGGAGTGGTTGGGGTCTGGAAGGCACTGTCTGGAGTGGTTGTGTTCTGGCAGGATCTGTCTGGAGTGGTTGGGGTCTGGAAGGCACTGTCTGGAGTGGTTGGGGTCTGGAAGGCACTGTCTGGAGTAGTTGGTGTCTTGGAGGCACGGCCTGGAGTGTTTGGGGTCTGGGAGGCACTGTCTGGAGTGGTTGGCACTGGAAGGCACTGTCTGGAGTGGTTGGTGACTGGGAGGCACTGTCTGGAGTGGTTGGGACTGGAAGGCACTGTCTGGAGTGGTTGGGGTCTGGGAGGAACTTTCTGGAGTTGCTGGGGTCTGGGAGTCACTCTTTCGATGGGTTGGATTCTTGGAGGCACTGTCTGGAGTGGTTGGGGTGTGAGGGGCACGTCCTAGATTTGTTGGTGTCTGTGAGGCACAGCCTGGAGTCTTTGGAGTCTGGGTGCCACTGTCTGGAGTGGTTAGAGTCTGGGAGTCACGGCCTGAAGTGCTTGGGGTCTGGGAGGCATTGTCTGGAGTGGCTGGAGTCTGGGAGGCACTGCCTGGAGTGGTTGGGGTGTGGGAGTCACTGTCTGGACTGGTTTGGGTCTGGAAGGCACTTTCTGGAGAGGTTGGAGTCTGTGAGGCATGTCCTGGGTTGCTTGGGGTCTGGGAGTCACTGTCTGGACTGGTTTGGGTCTGGTAGGCACTGTCTGGAGTGGTTGGATTCTGTGAGGCACTGTCTGGAGTGGTTGGGGTCTGGGAGGTACTGTCTGGAGTGGATGGGGTCTGGGAGGCACTGTCAGGAGTGGTTGGGACTGGGAGGCACTGCCTGGAGTGGTTGGGATCTGGGAGGCACTGTCTGGAGTGGTTGGTGTCTGTATGGCACGGCCTGGAGTCTTTGGAGTCTTGGTGCCACTGTCTGGAGTGGTTAGAGTCTGGGAGTCACGGCCTGAAGTGGTTGGGTTCTGGGAGGCACTGTCTGGAGTGGCTGCGGTCTGTGAGGCACTGTCTGGAGTGGTTGGGGTCTGTGAGGCACGGCCTAGAGTTGTTGGGGTCTGGGAGGTATGGTCTGGACTGGTTGTGGTCTGGAAGGCACTGTCTGGAGTGAATGGACTCTGGGAAACATTCTGTCTGGAGTGGTTGTTGTCTGGAAGGCACTGTCTGGTGAGGTTGGCGTCTGGGAGGCACTGTCTGGAGTGGCTGGGGTCTTGGAGGCACTGTCTGGTTTGGTTGGGGTCTGGGAGGCACTGTCTGGAGTGGTTGGGGTCTGGGAGACACTTTCTGGAGTAGTTGGTTTCTGGGAGGCACGGCCTGGTTTGGTTGGGATCTGGGAGTCACTGTCTGTACTGTTTGGGGTCTGGGATGCACTGTCTGGAGTGTTTGGGGTCTGGGATGCACTGTCTGGAGTGTTTGGGACTGGGAGGCACTGTCTGGAGTGGTTGGGGTCTGGGAGGCACTGTCTGGAGTGGTTGGGGTCTGGGAGGCACTGTCTGGAGTGGTTGGGGTCTGGGAGGCACTGTCTGGAGTGGTTGGGGTGTGGGAGGCACTGTCTGGAGTGGTTGGGGTGTGGGAGGCACTGTCTGGAGTGGTTGGGGTGTGGGAGGCACTGTCTGGAGTGGTTGGGGTGTGGGAGGCACTGTCTGGAGTGGTTGGGGTGTGGGAGGCACTGTCTGGAGTGGTTGGGGTCTGGGATGCACTGTCTGGAGTGGTTGGGGTCTGGTCGGCACTGTCTAGAGTGGCTGGTTCTGTGAGGCACATTCTGGAGTGGTTGGAGTCTGGGAGGCACGGTCTGGAGTGGTTGGGGTCTGGGAGGCACTGTCTTGAGTGGCTGGTTCTGTGAGGCACTGTCTGGAGTGGTTGGAGTTTGGGAGGCACGGTCTGGAGTGGTTGGGGTCTGGGAGGCACTGTCTGGAGTGGTTGGTGTCTGGGAGGCACAGTCTGGAGTGCTTGGGTTCTGGGAGGCACAGTCTGGAGTGGTTGGGGTCTGGGAGGCACAGTCTGGAGTGGTTGGTGTCTGGGAGGCACTGTCTGGAGTGGGTGGGGTCTGGGAGGCACGGCCTGGAGTCTTTGGAGTCTGGTTGCCACTGTCTGGAGCGGTTGGGGTCTGGGAGGCAATGTCTTGAGTGGTTGGTGTCTGGGAGGCACTGCCTGGAGTGGTTGGTGTCTGGGAGGTACAGTGTGGAGTCGTTGGGGTCTGGGAGGCACGGCCTGGTGTCTTTGGAGTCTGCTTGCCACTGTCTGGAGCGGTTGGGGTCTTGGAGTCACTGTCTGGACTGGTTGAGGTTTGGGAGGCACTGTCTGGAGAGGTTGGGGTCTTGGAGTCACTGTCTGGACTGGTTGAGGTCTGGAAGGCACTGTCTGGAGAGGTTGGGGTCTGGGATGCACTGTCTGGAGTGGTGGTGTCTGGGAGGCACTGTCTGGAGTGGTTGGAGTCTGGGAGGCACGGCCTGGAGTGTTTGGGGTCTGGGAGGCACTGTCTGGAGTGGCTGCAGTCTGGGAGGCACCGTCTGGAGTGGTAGGGTTCTGGGAGTCACGGCCTGGATTGGTTGGGGTCTGGAAGGCACTGTCTGGAGTGATTGTGTTCTGGGAGTCCTTGTCTGGACTGCTTGGTGTCTGGGAGGCACTGTCTGGTGTGGTTGTGGTCCTGGAGGCATTGTCTAAAGTAGTTGGGGTCTGGGAGGCACTGTCTGGAGTGGTTGGGGTCTGGGGGGCATGTCCTAGAGTGGTTGGGGTCTGTGAGGTATGGCCTGGAGTCTTTGGAGTCTTGTTGGCACTGTCTGGAAAGGTTGGGGCCTGGGAGGCACCGTCTGGAGTGGTTGGTGTGTGGGAGGCGCCGCCTGGAGTGGTTGGGGTCTGGGATGCATGGCGTGGAGCGGTTGGGGTCTGTGAGGCACTGCCTGGAGTGGTTGGAGTCTGGGAGGCACGGTCTGGAGTGGTTGGGGTCTGGGAGGCACTGTCTGGGGAGTTTCGGGTCTGGGAGGCACTGTCTGGAGAGGTTGGAGTCTGGGAGGCACGGCCTGGAGTGCTTGGGGTCTGGGGGGCACTGTCTGGAGTGGCTGGTCTCTGTGATGCACTGTCTGGAGTGGATGGACTCTGTGAGGCACTGCCTGGAGTGGTTGTTGTCTGGGAGGCACTGTCTGGAGTGGTTGGGGTCTGGAAGGCACTGTCTGGAGTGGTTGGGGTGTGGGAGTCACTGTCTGCAGTGGTTGGGGTCTGGGTGGCACTTTCTGGAGAGGATGGACTCTGGGAGGCACTGTCTGTAATGTTTGGGGTCTGGAAGGCACTGTCTGGAGTGGTTGGGTTCTCGGAAGCACTTCCTGGAGTGGTTGGGGTCTGGGAGGCACTTTCTGGTGTGGTTGGGGTTTGGGAGGCACTGTCTGGAGTGGTTGGGGTCTGGGAGGCACGGCCTGGAGTGGTTGGGTTCTGGGAGGAACTGTCTGGAGTGGTTGGGGTCTGGAAGGCACTGTTTGGAGTGGTTGGGGTCTGGGAGGAACTGTCTGGAGCGGTTGGGGTCTGGGTGGCACTGTCTGGTGTCGATGGGGTGTGGGGGGGCTCGTCCTAGAGTGGTTGGGGTCTGGGTGGCATTGTCTGGAGTGGTTGTGGTCTGTGAGGCACGGACTCAAGTCTTAGGAGTCTGGGTGGCACTGTCTGGAGTAGTTGGAGTCTTGGAGGCACTGTCTGCAGTGGTTGGTGTCTGCGAGGAATGGCCTGGAGTGGTTGGGGTCTGGGAGGCACTGTCTGGAGTGGATGGGTTCTGGGAGGCAAGGCCTGGAGTGGTTATTGTCTGGGATGCACTGTCTGGAGTGGATGGGGTCTGGAAGGCAGTTTCTGGACTGGTTGGGGTCTGGGAGGCACTGTCTGGAGTGGTTGTGTTCTGGGAGAATCTGTCTGGAGTGGTTAGGGTCTGGAAGTCACTGTCTGGAGTGGTTGGGGTCTGGGTGGCACTGTCTGGAGTGGTTGGTGTCTGGAAGGCACAGCTTGGAGTGCTTGGGGTCTGGGAGGCACTGTCTGGAATGGTTGGTGTCTGGGAGGTATGGTCTGGACGGTTTGGGGTCTGGGATGCACGGCCTGAAGTGGATGGGGTCTGGTAGGCACTGTTTGGAGTCGTCGGGGTCTGGAAGGCTCTGTTTGGAGTGGTTGGGATCTGGGGGGGAACGTCCAAGAGTGGTTGGGGCCTGTGAGGCACGGCCTGGAGTGTTTGGAGTCTGGGAGGAACTGTCTGAAGTTGTTGGGGTCTGGGAGGCACTGTCTGGAGTGGTTGGTGTCTGGGAGGCACTGTCTGGAGTGTTTGGAGTCTGGGAGGCACTGTCTGGAGTGGTTGGCGTCTGGGAGGCACGGCCTGGAGTGGTTGGGGTCTGGGAGGCACGGCCTGGAGTGGTTGGGGTCTGGGGGGCACTGTCTGGAGTGGTTGGCGTCTGGGAGGAACGGCCTGGAGTGGTTGGGGTCTGTGAGGCACGGCCTGGAGTCTTTCGAGTCTGGGTGGCACCTTCTGGAGTGGTTGGAGTCTGGGAGGCACTGACTGGAGTTGTTGGTGTCTGGCAGTTACGGCCTGGAGTGGTTGGGGTCTGGGTGGCACTGTCTGGACTGGCTGGTGTTTGGGAGTCACTGTCTGGACTGGTTGGGGTCTGGGATGCACTGTCTGGAGTGGTTGGGTTCTGGGAGGCTCGGCCTGGAGTGGATGGGGTCTGGGAGGCAGTGTCCGGAGTTGTTGGGGTCTGGGTGGCACTTTTTGGAGTGGTAGGGATCTGGGGGGGGAACGTCCAAGAGTGGTTGGGGCCTGTGAGGCATGGCCTGGAGTCTTTGGAGTCTGGGTGGCACTGTCTGGAGTGGTTGGGTTCTCGGAGGCAGAGCCTGGAGAAGTTGGGGTCTGGGAGGCACTGTCCAGAGTGGTTGGGGTCTGGGAGGCACTGTTTGGAGTGGTTGAGGACTGGGTCGCACGGCCTGGTGTGGTTGGAGTCTGGGAGGCACTGTCTGGAGTGATTGGTGTTTGGGAGGCACTGTCTGGAGTGGTTGGGGTCTGGGAGGCACGGCCTGGAGTGGTTGGGGTCTGGGAGTCACTGTCTGGTCTGGTTGCGGTCTGGGAGGCACTGTCTGGAGTGGTTGGCGTCTGGGAGGCACTGTCTGGAGTGGCTGGGGTCTTGGAGGCACTGTCTGGAGTGGTTGGGGTCTGGGAGTCACTGTCTGTTCTGGTTGGGTTCTGGGGGGCACTGTCTGGAGTGGTTGGGGTCTGGGAGGCACTGTCTGGAGTGGTTGGGGTGTGGGAGGCACTGTCTGGAGTGGTTGGGGTCTTTGAGGCACGGCCTGAAGTCTTTGGAGTCTGGGTGGCACCTTCTTGAGTGGTTGGATCTGGGAGGCACTGTCTGGAGTGGCTGGGGTCTGCGAGGCTCTGTCTGGAGTGGTTGGTGCCTGGGAGGTATGGTCCGGACTGATTGGGGTCTGGGATGCACGGCCTGGAGTGGTTTAGGTCTGGGAGGCATTGTCTGAAGTTGTTTGGGTCTGGGAGGCACTGTCTGGTGTGGTTGGGGTCTGGGAGGAACTGTCTGGTGTGGTTGGGACCTGGGAGGCACAGCCTGGAGTAGTAGGGGTCTGGGAGGCACTGTCTGGAGTGGTTGGGGACTGGGAGGCACTGTCTGGAGTGGTTGGGGACTGGGAGGCACTGTCTGGAGTGGTTGGGGACTGGGAGGCACTGTCTGGAGTGGTTGGGGACTGGGAGGCACTGTCTGGAGTGGTTGGGGACTGGGAGGCACGGCCGGGAGTGTTTGTGGTCTGGGAGGAACTGTCTGGAGTGGTTGGGGCCTGGGAGGCACTGTCTGGAGTGGATGGTCACTGGGAGGCACTGTCTGGAGTGGATGGTCACTGGGAGGCACTGTCTGGGGTGGTTGGAGTCTGGGAGGCATAGCCAGTACTGGCTGTTGTCTGGGAGGCAGTGTCTGGAGTGGTTGGGGTCCGGAAGGCACTGTCTGGAGTGTTTGGCGTTTGGGAGTCACTGTCTGGACTAGTTGGGGTCTGTGAGGCACTGTCTGGAGTGATTGGGTTCTGGGAGGATCTGTCTGGATTGGTTGGGGTCTGGGAGGCACTGTCTGGAGAGGTTGGGGACTGGGAGGCACTGTTTGTAGTGGTTGGGGTCTGGGAGGCACGGCCTGGAGTGGTTGGCGTCTGGGAGGCACTTTTTGGAGTGGTTGGGATCTGGGGGGGGAACGTCCAAGAGTGGTTGGGGCCTGTGAGACACGGCCTGGAGTCTTTGGAGTCTGGGTGGCACTGTCTGGAGTGGTTGGGGTCGGTGGGGAAGGTCCAAGAGTGGTTGGGGCCTGTGAGGCACGGCCTGGTGTCTTTGGAGTCTGGGTGGCACTGTCTGGAGTGGTTGGGGTCTGGGAGGCATTGTCTGGTGTGGTTGAGGTCCGGCACGCATTGTCTGGAGTGGTTGGGGTCCGGGAGGCATTGTCTGGAGTGGCTGGGGTCTTGGAGGCACCGTCTGGAGTGGTTGGGGTCTGGGAGGCACTGTCTGGAGTGGTTGGGGTCTGGGAGGCACTGTCTGGAGTGGTTGGCGTCTGGGAGGCACTGTCTTGAGTGGCTGGGGTCTGGGTTGCACTGTTACGAGTGGTTGGGGTCTGGGAGGCACTGTCTGGAGAGGTTGGGGTCTGGGAGGCACTGTCTGGAGAGGTTGGAGTCTGGGAGGCACGGCCTGGAGTGCTTGGGGTCTGGGAGGCACTGTCTGGAGTGGCTGGTCTCTGTGATGCACTGTCTGGAGTGGATGGACTCTGTGAGGCACTGTCTGGAGTGGTTGTTGTCTGGGAGGCACTGTCTGGAGTGGTTGGGGTCTGGAAGGCACTGTCTGGAGTGGTTGGGGTGTGGGAGTCACTGTCTGGAGTGGTTGGGGTCTGGGTGGCACTGTCTGGAGAGGATGGACTCTGGGAGGCACTGTCTGTAATGTTTGGGGTCTGGAAGGCACTGTCTGGAGTGGTTGGGGTCTGGGAGGCACTGTCTGGAGTGGTTGGGGTCTGGGTTGCACTGTTACGAGTGGTTGGGGTCTGGGAGGCACTGTCTGGAGAGGTTGGGGTCTGGGAGGCACTGTCTGGAGAGGTTGGAGTCTGGGAGGCACGGCCTGGAGTGCTTGGGGTCTGGGAGGCACTGTCTGGAGTGGCTGGTCTCTGTGATGCACTGTCTGGAGTGGATGGACTCTGTGAGGCACTGTCTGGAGTGGTTGTTGTCTGGGAGGCACTGTCTGGAGTGGTTGGGGTCTGGAAGGCACTGTCTGGAGTGGTTGGGGTGTGGGAGTCACTGTCTGGAGTGGTTGGGGTCTGGGTGGCACTGTCTGGAGAGGATGGACTCTGGGAGGCACTGTCTGTAATGTTTGGGGTCTGGAAGGCACTGTCTGGAGTGGTTGGGGTCTGGGAGGCACTGTCTGGAGTGGTTGGGGTCTGGAAGGCACTGTCTGGAGTGGTTGGGGTCTGGGAGGCATTGTCTGGTGTGGTTGGGTTCTCGGAGGCACTTCCTGGAGTGGTTGGGGTCTGGGAGGCACTTTCTGGTGTGGTTGGGGTCTGGGAGGCACTGTCTGGAGTGGTTGGGGTCTGGGAGGCACGGCCTGGAGTGGTTGGGTTCTGGGAGGAACTGTCTGGAGTGGTTGGGGTCTGGGAGGCACTGTTTGGAGTGGTTGGGTTCTGGGAGGAACTGTCTGGAGTGGTTGGGGTCTGGAAGGCACTGTCTGGAGTGGTTGGGGTCTGGGAGGCATTGTCTGGTGTGGTTGGGTTCTCGGAGGCACTTCCTGGAGTGGTTGGGGTCTGGGAGGCACTTTCTGGTGTGGTTGGGGTCTGGGAGGCACTGTCTGGAGTGGTTGGGGTCTGGGAGGCACGGCCTGGAGTGGTTGGGTTCTGGGAGGAACTGTCTGGAGTGGTTGGGGTCTGGGAGGCACTGTTTGGAGTGGTTGGGTTCTGGGAGGAACTGTCTGGAATGGTTGGGGTCTGGGTGGCACTGTCTGGTGTCGATGGGGTGTGGGGGGGCACGTCCTAGAGTGGTTGGTGTCAGTGAGGCATGGACTGAAGTCTTTGGAGTCTGGGTGGCACTGTCTGGAGTAGTTGGAGTCTTGGAGGCACTGTCTGGAGTGGTTGGTGTCTGCGAGGAACGGCCTGGAGTGGTTGGGGTCTGGGAGGCACTGTCTGGAGTGACTGGGGTCTGTGAGGCACTGTCTGGAGTGGATGGGGTCTGGAAGGCAGTTTCTGGACTGGTTGGGGTCTGGGAGGCACTGTCTGGAGTGGTTGTGTTCTGGGAGAATCTGTCTGGAGTGGTTAGGGTCTGGAAGTCACTGTCTGGAGTGGTTGGTGTCTGGAAGGCACTGTACGGAGTGGTTGGGGTCTGGGAGGCACGGCCTGGAGTGGTTGGGGTCTGGGAGTCACTGTCTGGTCTGGTTGCGGTCTGGGAGGCACTGTCTGGAGTGGTTGGCGTCTGGGAGGCACTGTCTGGAGTGGTAGGTGTCTGGGAGGCACTTTCTGGAGTGGTTGGGGTCTGGGAGGCACTGTCTGGAGTGGTTGGGGTCTTTGAGGCACGGCCTGAAGTCTTTGGAGTCTGGGTGGCACCTTCTTGAGTGGTTGGATCTGGGAGGCACTGTCTGGAGTGGCTGGGGTCTGCGAGGCTCTGTCTGGAGTGGTTGGTGTCTGGGAGGTATGGTCCGGACTGATTGGGTTCTGGGATGCACGGCCTGGAGTGGTTTGGGTCTGGGAGGCATTGTCTGGAGTTGTTTGGGTCTGGGAGGCACTGTCTGGTGTGGTTGGGGTCTGGGAGGAACTGTCTGGTGTGGTTGGGACCTGGGAGGCACAGCCTGGAGTAGTTGGGGTCTGGGAGGCACTGTCTGGAGTGGTTGGGGACTGGGAGGCACTGTCTGGAGTGGTTGGGGACTGGGAGGCACTGTCTGGAGTGGTTGGGGACTGGGAGGCACTGTCTGGAGTGGTTGGCGTCTGGGAGGCACGGCCGGGAGTGTTTGTGGTCTGGGAGGAACTGTCTGGAGTGGATGGTCACTGGGAGGCACTGTCTGGAGTGGATGGTCACTGGGAGGCACTGTCTGGGGTGGTTGGAGTCTGGGAGGCATAGCCAGTACTGGCTGTTGTCTGGGAGGCAGTGTCTGGAGTGGTTGGGGTCCGGAAGGCACTGTCTGGAGTGTTTGGCATTTGGGAGTCACTGTCTGGACTAATTGGGGTCTGTGAGGCACTGTCTGGAGTGATTGGGTTCTGGGAGGATCTGTCTGGATTGGTTGGGGTCTGGGAGGCACTGTCTGGAGAGGTTGGGGACTGGGAGGCACTGTTTGTAGTTGTTGGGGTCTGGGAGGCACGGCCTGGAGTGGTTGTTGTCTGGGAGGCACAGCCTGGAGTGTTTGGGGTCTGGGGGGCACTGTCTGGAGTGGTTGGGGACTGGGAGGCACTGTCTGGATTGGTTGTTGTCTGGGAGGCACAGCCTGGAGTGTTTGGGGTCTGGGGGGCACTGTCTGGAGTGGTTGGGGACTGGGAGGCACTGTCTGGAGTGGTTGGGGACTGGGAGGCACTGTCTGGAGTGGTTGGGGACTGGGAGGCACTGTCTGGAGTGGTTGGGCTCTGGGAGGCACGGCCTGGATGGGTTGGGGTCTTGGAGGCAGCACCTGGTGTGGTTGAGGTCTGGGAGTCACTGTCTGGGCTGGTTGGTGTCTGGGAGGCACTGTCTGGTCTGGTTGGGGTCTGGTAGTCAATGTCTGGAGTGGTTCGGGTCTGGGAGGCACTGTCTGGAGAGGTTGGGATCTGGGATGCACTGTCTGGAGTGGTGGTGTCTGGGAGGCTCGGCCTGGAGTGGTTGGGGTCTGGAAGGCACTGTCTGGTGTAGTTGGGTTCTGGGAAGAACGGCCTGGCGTGGTTGGGGTCTGGGATGCACGGCGAGGAGTGGTTGCGAACTGTGAGGCACGGCCTGGAGTGGTTGTGTTCTGGGAGGCACAGTCGGGAGTGGTTGGGGTCTGGGAGGCACTGTCTGGAGTGGATTGTCACTGGGAGGCGCTGTCTGGAGTGGTTGGGGTCTGGGGGTCACGTCCTAGAGTGGCTGGGGTCTGTGAGGCATTGTCTGGAGCGGATGGTCACTGGGAGGAACTGTCTGGAGTGGTTGGATTCTGGGAGGCATAGCCTGGACTGGCTGTTGTCTGGGAGGCAGTGTCCGGAGTGGTTGGGCTCCGGAAGGCACTGTCTGGAGCGTTTGGCGTTTGGGAGTCACTGTCTGGACTGGTTGGGGTCTGGGAGGCACTGTCTGGATTGTTTGGGGTCTGGGAGGATCTGTCTGGATTGTTTGGGGTCTGGGAGGATCTGTCTGGATTGGTTGGGGTCTGGGATGCACTGTCTGGAGTGGTGGGGTCTGGGAGGCACTGTCTGGAGTGGTTGGAGTCTGGGAGGTATGTCCTGGAGTGGTTGGGGTCTGTGAGGCACTGTCTGGATTGAATGGACTCTGGGAGGTATGTCCTGGAGTGGTTGGGGTCTGGGAGGCACTGTCTGGAGTGGCTGGGGTCTGGGTGGCACTGTCTGGAGTGGTTGGCGTCTGGGAGGCACTTTCTGGATTTGTTGGTGTCTTGGAGGAACTGCCTGGATTGGTTGGGGTCTGGGAGGCACTATCTGCGCTTGTTGGGGTCTGGAAGGCACTGTCTGGAGTGGTTGGGGTCTGGGAGGCACTGTCTGAAGTGGTGGGGTCTGGGATGCACGGCCTGGAGTGTTTGGGGACTGTGAGGGACGGTCTGGACTGGTTGGGGTCTGGGAGGTACTGTCTGCAGTGGTTGGGGTCTGGGAGGCACTGTCTGGAGTGGTCGGGTCTGGGAGGCACTGTCTGGAGTGGTTGGAGCCTGGGAGGCACGGTCTGGACTGGTTGGGTTCTGTGAGGCACTGTCTGGAGTGGTTGGAGTCTGGGAGGCACGGCCTGGAGTGTTTGGAGTCTGGGTGACACTGTCTGGAGTGGTTGGAGTCTGGGAGGCACTGTCTGGAGTGGTTGGTGTCTGGGAGTTACGGCCTGGAGCGGTTGGTGCCTGGGGGGCACTGTCTGGAGTGGTTCGGGTCTGGCAGACACGGCCTGGAGTGTTTGGTGTCTGGGAGGGACTGTCTGGAGTGGTTGGGGACTGGGAGGCACTGTCTGGACTGGTTGGGGTCTTGGAGTTATGGCCTGGAGTGGCTGGTTCTGTGAGGCACTGTCTGGAGTGGTTGTGGCCTGGGAGACACGGCCTGGAGTGGTTGGCGTCTGGGAGTCACGGCCTGGAGTGGTTGGGGTCTGGGATTCACTGTCTGGACTGGTTGGGGTCTGGGCGGCACTGTCTAGAGTGGTTGGGTTCTGGGAGGCACTGTCTGGAGAGGTTGGGGTCTGTGAGGCACTGTCTGGAGTGGATGGACAGTGGGAGGCACTGTCTGGACTGGTTGGGATCTGGGAGGCACTGTCTGGAGTGGTTGGGGTCTGGGAGGCATGTCTGGAGTGGTTGGGGTCTGGGTGGCACTCTCCGGAGTGGGTGGGGTCTTGGAGTCAATGGCTGGAGTGTTTGGGGTCTGGGAGGCACTGTCTGGAGAGGTTGAGGACTGGGACGCACGGCCTGGTGTGGTTGGAGTTTGGGAGGCACTGTCTGGAGTGATTGGTGTCTGGGAGGCACTGTCTGGAGAAGTTGGGGTCTGGGAGTCACTGTCCGGAGTGGTTGGGGTCTGGGAGGCACGGCCTGGAGTGGTTGGGGTCTGGGAGTCACTGTCTGGTCTGGTTGCGGTCTGGGAGGCACTGTCTGGAGTGGTTGGCGTCTGGGAGGCACTGTCTGGAGTGGTAGGTGTCTGGGAGGCACTTTCTGGAGTGGTTGGGGTCTGGGAGGCACTGTCTGGAGTGGTTGGGGTCTTTGAGGCACGGCCTGAAGTCTTTGGAGTCTGTGTGGCACCTTCTTGAGTGGTTGGATCTGGGAGGCACTGTCTGGAGTGGCTGGGGTCTGCGAGGCTCTGTCTGGAGTGGTTGGTGTCTGGGAGGTATGGTCCGGACTGATTGGGTTCTGGGATGCACGGCCTGGAGTGGTTTGGGTCTGGGAGGCATTGTCTGGAGTTGTTTGGGTCTGGGAGGCACTGTCTGGTGTGGTTGGGGTCTGGGAGGAACTGTCTGGTGTGGTTGGGACCTGGGAGGCACAGCCTGGAGTAGTTGGGGTCTGGGAGGCACTGTCTGGAGTGGTTGGGGACTGGGAGGCACTGTCTGGAGTGGTTGGGGACTGGGAGGCACTGTCTGGAGTGGTTGGGGACTGGGAGGCACTGTCTGGAGTGGTTGGCGTCTGGGAGGCACGGCCGGGAGTGTTTGTGGTCTGGGAGGAACTGTCTGGAGTGGATGGTCACTGGGAGGCACTGTCTGGAGTGGATGGTCACTGGGAGGCACTGTCTGGGGTGGTTGGAGTCTGGGAGGCATAGCCAGTACTGGCTGTTGTCTGGGAGGCAGTGTCTGGAGTGGTTGGGGTCCGGAAGGCACTGTCTGGAGTGTTTGGCATTTGGGAGTCACTGTCTGGACTAATTGGGGTCTGTGAGGCACTGTCTGGAGTGATTGGGTTCTGGGAGGATCTGTCTGGATTGGTTGGGGTCTGGGAGGCACTGTCTGGAGAGGTTGGGGACTGGGAGGCACTGTTTGTAGTTGTTGGGGTCTGGGAGGCACGGCCTGGAGTGGTTGTTGTCTGGGAGGCACAGCCTGGAGTGTTTGGGGTCTGGGGGGCACTGTCTGGAGTGGTTGGGGACTGGGAGGCACTGTCTGGATTGGTTGTTGTCTGGGAGGCACAGCCTGGAGTGTTTGGGGTCTGGGGGGCACTGTCTGGAGTGGTTGGGGACTGGGAGGCACTGTCTGGAGTGGTTGGGGACTGGGAGGCACTGTCTGGAGTGGTTGGGGACTGGGAGGCACTGTCTGGAGTGGTTGGGCTCTGGGAGGCACGGCCTGGATGGGTTGGGGTCTTGGAGGCAGCACCTGGTGTGGTTGAGGTCTGGGAGTCACTGTCTGGGCTGGTTGGTGTCTGGGAGGCACTGTCTGGTCTGGTTGGGGTCTGGTAGTCAATGTCTGGAGTGGTTCGGGTCTGGGAGGCACTGTCTGGAGAGGTTGGGATCTGGGATGCACTGTCTGGAGTGGTGGTGTCTGGGAGGCTCGGCCTGGAGTGGTTGGGGTCTGGAAGGCACTGTCTGGTGTAGTTGGGTTCTGGGAAGAACGGCCTGGCGTGGTTGGGGTCTGGGATGCACGGCGAGGAGTGGTTGCGAACTGTGAGGCACGGCCTGGAGTGGTTGTGTTCTGGGAGGCACAGTCGGGAGTGGTTGGGGTCTGGGAGGCACTGTCTGGAGTGGATTGTCACTGGGAGGCGCTGTCTGGAGTGGTTGGGGTCTGGGGGTCACGTCCTAGAGTGGCTGGGGTCTGTGAGGCATTGTCTGGAGCGGATGGTCACTGGGAGGAACTGTCTGGAGTGGTTGGATTCTGGGAGGCATAGCCTGGACTGGCTGTTGTCTGGGAGGCAGTGTCCGGAGTGGTTGGGCTCCGGAAGGCACTGTCTGGAGCGTTTGGCGTTTGGGAGTCACTGTCTGGACTGGTTGGGGTCTGGGAGGCACTGTCTGGATTGTTTGGGGTCTGGGAGGATCTGTCTGGATTGTTTGGGGTCTGGGAGGATCTGTCTGGATTGGTTGGGGTCTGGGAGGCACTGTCTGGAGTGGTGGGGTCTGGGAGGCACTGTCTGGAGTGGTTGGAGTCTGGGAGGTATGTCCTGGAGTGGTTGGGGTCTGTGAGGCACTGTCTGGATTGGATGGACTCTGGGAGGTATGTCCTGGAGTGGTTGGGGTCTGGGAGGCACTGTCTGGAGTGGCTGGGGTCTGGGTGGCACTGTCTGGAGTGGTTGGCGTCTGGGAGGCACTTTCTGGATTTGTTGGTGTCTTGGAGGAACTGCCTGGATTGGTTGGGGTCTGGGAGGCACTATCTGCGCTTGTTGGGGTCTGGAAGGCACTGTCTGGAGTGGTTGGGGTCTGGGAGGCACTGTCTGAAGTGGTGGGGTCTGGGATGCATGGCCTGGAGTGTTTGGGGACTGTGAGGGACGGTCTGGACTGGTTGGGGTCTGGGAGGTACTGTCTGCAGTGGTTGGGGTCTGGGAGGCACTGTCTGGAGTGGTCGGGTCTGGGAGGCACTGTCTGGAGTGGTTGGAGCCTGGGAGGCACGGTCTGGACTGGTTGGGTTCTGTGAGGCACTGTCTGGAGTGGTTGGAGTCTGGGAGGCACGGCCTGGAGTGTTTGGAGTCTGGGTGACACTGTCTGGAGTGGTTGGAGTCTGGGAGGCACTGTCTGGAGTGGTTGGTGTCTGGGAGTTACGGCCTGGAGCGGTTGGTGCCTGGGGGGCACTGTCTGGAGTGGTTCGGGTCTGGCAGACACGGCCTGGAGTGTTTGGTGTCTGGGAGGGACTGTCTGGAGTGGTTGGGGACTGGGAGGCACTGTCTGGACTGGTTGGGGTCTTGGAGTTATGGCCTGGAGTGGCTGGTTC
The DNA here is from genome assembly GCF_964194155.1 of Cetorhinus maximus. Classification (NCBI taxonomy): domain Eukaryota; kingdom Metazoa; phylum Chordata; class Chondrichthyes; order Lamniformes; family Cetorhinidae; genus Cetorhinus; species Cetorhinus maximus. The sequence goes on from NW_027598904.1 coordinate 21,594, forward strand.
TGTGAGGCACTGTCTGGAGTGGTTGTGGCCTGGGAGACACGGCCTGGAGTGGTTGGCGTCTGGGAGTCACGGCCTGGAGTGGTTGGGGTCTGGGATTCACTGTCTGGACTGGTTGGGGTCTGGGCGGCACTGTCTAGAGTGGTTGGGTTCTGGGAGGCACTGTCTGGAGAGGTTGGGGTCTGTGAGGCACTGTCTGGAGTGGATGGACAGTGGGAGGCACTGTCTGGACTGGTTGGGATCTGGGAGGCACTGTCTGGAGTGGTTGGGGTCTGGGAGGCATGTCTGGAGTGGTTGGGGTCTGGGTGGCACTCTCCGGAGTGGGTGGGGTCTTGGAGTCAATGGCTGGAGTGTTTGGGGTCTGGGAGGCACTGTCTGGAGAGGTTGAGGACTGGGACGCACGGCCTGGTGTGGTTGGAGTTTGGGAGGCACTGTCTGGAGTGATTGGTGTCTGGGAGGCACTGTCTGGAGAAGTTGGGGTCTGGGAGTCACTGTCCGGAGTGGTTGGGGTCTGGGAGGCACGGCCTGGAGTGGTTGGGGTCTGGGAGTCACTGTCTGGTCTGGTTGCGGTCTGGGAGGCACTGTCTGGAGTGGTTGGCGTCTGGGAGGCACTGTCTGGAGTGGTAGGTGTCTGGGAGGCACTTTCTGGAGTGGTTGGGGTCTGGGAGGCACTGTCTGGAGTGGTTGGGGTCTTTGAGGCACGGCCTGAAGTCTTTGGAGTCTGGGTGGCACCTTCTTGAGTGGTTGGATCTGGGAGGCACTGTCTGGAGTGGCTGGGGTCTGCGAGGCTCTGTCTGGAGTGGTTGGTGTCTGGGAGGTATGGTCCGGACTGATTGGGTTCTGGGATGCACGGCCTGGAGTGGTTTGGGTCTGGGAGGCATTGTCTGGAGTGGTTGGGGTCTGGGAGGCACTGTCTGGAGTGGCTGGGATCTGTGAGGCACTGTCTGGATTGAATGGACTCTGGGAGGTATGTCCTGGAGTGGTTGGGGTCTGGGAGGCACTGTCTGGAGTGGCTGGGGTCTGGGTGGCACTGTCTGGAGTGGTTGGCGTCTGGGAGGCACTTTCTGGATTTGTTGGTGTCTTGGAGGAACTGCCTGGATTAGTTGGGGTCTGGGAGGCACTATCTGCGCTTGTTGGGGTCTGGAAGGCACTGTCTGGAGTGGTTGGGGTCTGGGAGGCACTGTCTGAAGTGGTGGGGTCTGGGATGCACGGCCTGGAGTGTTTGGGGACTGTGAGGGACGGTCTGGACTGGTTGGGGTCTGGGAGGCACTGTCTGCAGTGGTTGGGGTCTGGGAGGCACTGTCTGGAGTGGTCGGGTCTGGGAGGCACTGTCTGGAGTGGTTGGAGCCTGGGAGGCACGGTCTGGACTGGTTGGGTTCTGTGAGGCACTGTCTGGAGTGGTTGGAGTCTGGGAGGCACGGCCTGGAGTGTTTGGAGTCTGGGTGACACTGTCTGGAGTGGTTGGAGTCTGGGAGGCACTGTCTGGAGTGGTTGGTGTCTGGGAGTTACGGCCTGGAGTGGTTGGTGCCTGGGGGGCACTGTCTGGAGTGGTTGGGGTTCTGGGAGGCACTCTTTGGAGTGGTTGGTGTCTGGGGGTCAGGTCGTGGAGCAGTTGGGGTCTGTGAGGCACGGCCTGGAGTCTTTGGAGTCTTGGTGGCACTTTCTGGAGTGGTTGGGGACTGGAAGGCGCTGTCTGGAGTGGTTGGTGTCTAGGAGTCATGGCCTGGAGTGGTTCGGTCTGGGAGGCACTGTCTGGAGTTGCTGGGGTCTGTGAGGCATAGCCTGGACTGGAGTGGTTGTTGTCTGGGAGGCAGTATCTGGAGTGGTTTGCATTTGGGAGTCACTTTCTGGACTGGTTGGGGTCTGTGAGGCACTGTCTGGAGTGTTTGGGTTCTGGGAGGCACTGTCTGGAGTGGATGGACTCTGGGAGGCACTGTCTGGAGTGGTTGGGGTCTGGGAGGCACTGTCTGGAGAGGTTGGGGTGTGGGATTCACTGTCTGGACTGGTTGGATTGTGGGAGGCACTGTCTGGAGTGTTTGGGGTCTGGGAGTCACGGCCTGGAGTGGTTGGAGTCTGGGAGGCACTGTCTGGAGAGGTTGGGGTGTGGGATTCACTGTCTGGACTGGTTGTGGTCTGGGAGGATCTGTCTGGAGTTGTTGGAGTCTGGGAGGCACCATCTGGAGTGGTTGGAGTTTGGGATTCACTGTCTGGACTGGTTGGGGTCTGGGAGGCACTGTCTGCTGTGGTTGGGGCCTGGGAGGCACAGTCTGGAGTGGTCGGGTCTGGGAGGCACTGTCTGCAGTGGTTGGGGTCTGGGAGGCACTGTCTGGAGTGGTCGGGTCTGGGAGGCACTGTCTGGAGTGGTTGGGGTCTGGGAGGCATGGCCTGGAGTGTTTGGAGTCTGGGTGACACTGTCTGGAGTGGTTGGAGTTTGGGAGGCACTGTCTGGAGTGTTTGGTTTCTGGGCGTTACGGCCTGGAGTGGTTTGTGCCTGGGGGGCACTGTCTGGAGTGGTTGGGGTATTGAAGGCACTGTCTGGACAGATTGGGGTCTGGGATGCACGGCCTGGAGTGGAATGGGTCTGGGAGGCACTGTCTGGAGTGCTTGTTATCTGGAAGGCATTGTCTGGAGTTGTTTGGGTGTGGGAGGCACTGTCTGGTGTGGTTGGGGTCTGGGAGGAACTGTCTGGTGTGGTAGGGGTCTGGGAGGAACTGTCTGGAGTGGTTGGGGTCTGGGAGGAACTGTCTGGAGTGGTTGGGGTCTGGGAGTCACGGCCTGGAGTTGTTGGAGTCTGGGAGGCACTGTCTGGAGTGGTAGGGGTCTGGGAGACACGGCCTGGAGTGGTTGGTGTCTGGGAGTCACGGCCTGGAGTGGTTGGGGTCTGGGAGGCACTGTCTGGAGTGGTGGGGTCTGGGAGGCACTGTCTGGAGTGGTGGGGTCTGGGAGGCACTGTCTGCAGTGGTTGGAGCCTGGGAGGCACGGTCTGGACAGGTTGGGGTCTGGGAGGCACGGCTTGGATTTGTTGGGGTCTGGGAGGCACTGTCTGGAGTGGTTGGGTTCTTGGAGTCAATGGCTGGAGTGGTGGGGTCTGTGAGGCACGGCCTGGAGTCTTTGGAGTCTTGGTGGCACTTTCTGGAGTGGTTGGGGTCTGGAAGGCGCTGTCTGGAGTGGTTGGTGTCTAGGAGTCATGGCCTGGAGTGGTTCGGTCTGGGAGGCACTGTCTGGAGTGGCTGGGGTCTGTGAGGCATAGCCTGGACTGGAGTGGTTGTTGTCTGGGAGGCAGTGTCTGGAGTGGTTTGCGTTTGGGAGTCACTTTCTGGACTGGTTGGGGTCTGTGAGGCACTGTCTGGAGTGTTTGGGTTCTTTGAGGATTTGTCTGGATTGGTTGGGGTCTGGGAGGCACTGTCTGGAGTGGATGGACTCTGGGAGGCACTGTCTGGAGTGGTTGGGGTCTGGGAGGCACTGTCTGGAGAGGTTGGGGTGTGGGATTCACTGTCTGGACTGGTTGGGTTCTTGGAGGCACTGTATGGAGTGTTTGGGGTCTGGGAGTCACGGCCTGGAGTGGTTGGAGTCTGGGAGGCACTGTCTGGAGAGGTTGGGTTGTGGGATTCACTGTCTGGACTGGTTGTGGTCTGGGAGGATCTGTCTGGAGTTGTTGGAGTCTGGTAGGCACGGCCTGGAGTGGTTGGTGTCTGGGAGGCACTGTCTGGAGTGGTTGGGGTCTGGGATTCACTGTCTGGACTGGTTGGGGTCTGGGAGGCACTGTCTGCAGTGGTTGGGGTCTGGGAGGCACTGTCTGGAGTGGTCGGGTCTGGGAGGCACAGTCTGGAGTGGTTGGAGCCTGGGAGGCACGGTCTGGACTGGTTGGGTTCTGTGAGGCACTGTCTGGAGTGGTTGGAGTCTGGGAGGCACTGTCTGGAGTGGTTAGGATCTGGGAGTCACGGCCTGGAGTGGTTGGGGTCTGGGAGGCACTGCCTGGAGAGGTTGGGGTGTGGGATTCACTGTCTGGAGTGGTTGGTTTCTGGGAGGCACTGTCTGGAGTGTTTGTGTTCTGGGAGGATCTGTCTGGAGTTGTTGGGGTCTGGGAGGCACTGCCTGGAGTGGTTGGTGTCTGGGAGGCACCGTCTGGAGTGGTTGGGGTTTGGGATTCACTGTCTGGACTGGTTAGGGTCTGGGAGGCACTGTCTGGAGAGGTGGGGTCTGGGAGGCACTGTCTGCAGTGGTTGGGGTCTGGGAGGCACTGTCTGGAGTGGTCGGGTCTGGGAGGCACTGTCTGGAGTGGTCGGGTCTGGGAGGCACTGTCTGGAGTGGTTGGGGTCTGGGAGGCACGGCCTGGAGTGTTTGGAGTCTGGGTGACACTGTCTGGAGTGGTTGGAGTCTGGGAGGCACTGTCTGCTGTGGTTGGGGCCTGGGAGGCACAGTCTGGAGTGGTGGGGTCTGGGAGGCACTGTCTGCAGTGGTTGGGGTCTGGGAGGCACTGTCTGGAGTGGTCGGGTCTGGGAGGCACTGTCTGGAGTGGTTGGGGTCTGGGAGGCACGGCCTGGAGTGTTTGGAGTCTGGGTGACACTGTCTGGAGTGGTTGGAGTCTGGGAGGCACTGTCTGGAGTGGTTGATGTCTGGGCGTTACGGCCTGGAGTGGTTTGTGCCTGGGGGGCACTGTCTGGACTGGTTGGGGTATTGAAGGCACTGTCTGGACAGATTGGGGTCTGGGATGCACGGCCTGGAGTGGAATGGGTCTGGGAGGCACTGTCTGGAGTGGTTGGGGTCTGGGAGGAACTGTCTGGTGTGGTAGGGGTCTGGGAGGAACTGTCTGGTGTGGTTGGGGTCTGGGAGGCACGGCCTGGAGTGGTTGGGGTCTGGGAGGCTCTGTCCAGAGTGGGTGGCGTCTGGGAAGCACTGTCTGGAGTGGCTGTGGTCTGGGTGGCACTGTCTGGAGTGGTTGGCTTCTGGGAGGCATGGCCTGGAGTGTTTGTGGTCTGGGAGGCACTTTCTGGAGTGGTTGGGGTCTGGGGGTCAGGTCCTTGAGTGGTTGGCGTCTGGGAGGCACTGTCTGGAGTGGCTGGGGTCTGTGAGGCATAGCCTGGACTGGAGTGGTTTTTGTCTGGGAGGCAGTGTCTGGAGTGGTTTGCGTTTGGGAGTCACTGTCTGGACTGGTTGTTGTCTGGGAGGCACTGTCTGGAGTGTTTGGGTTCTGCGAGGATTTGTCTGGATTGGTTGGGGTCTAGGAGGCACTGTCTGGAGTGGATGGACTCTGGGAGGCACTGTCTGGAGTGGTTGGGGTCTGGGAGGCACTGTCTGGAGAGGTTGGGGTGTGGGATTCACTGTCTGGACTGGTTGGGTTCTGGGAGGCACTGTCTGGAGTGTTTGGGGTCTGGGAGTCACGGCCTGGAGTGGTTGGAGTCTGGGAGGCACTGTCTCGAGAGGTTGGGGTGTGGGATTCACTGTCTGGACTGGTTGTGGTCTGGGAGGATCTGTCTGGAGTTGTTGGAGTCTGGGAGGCACGGCCTGGAGTGGTTGGTGTCTGGGAGGCACGGTCTGGACTGGTTGGGTTCTGTGAGGCACTGTCTGGAGTGGTTGGAGTCTGGGAGGCACGGCCTGGAGTGTTTGGAGTCTGGGTGACACTGTCTGGAGTGTTTGGAGTCTGGGAGGCACTGTCTGGAGTGGTTGGTGTCTGGGAGTTACGGCCTGGAGCGGTTGGTGCCTGGGGGGCACTGTCTGGAGTGGTTGGGGTCTGGCAGACACGGCCTGGAGTGTTTGGTGTCTGGGAGGGACTGTCTGGAGTGGTTGGGGTCTGGGAGGCACTGTCCGGACTGGTTGGGGTCTGGGAGTTATGGCCTGGAGTGGCTGGTTCTGTGAGGCACTGTCTGGAGTTGTTGTGGCCTGGGAGACACGGCCTGGAGTGGTTGGTGTCTGGGATTCACTGTCTGGACTGGTTGGGGTTTGGGAGGCACTGTCTGGAGTGGTTGGTGTTTAGAAGTCATGGCCTGGAGTGGTTTGGTCTGGGAGGCACTGTCTGGAGTGGCTGGGGTCTGTGAGGCACTGTCTGGAGTGGATGGACACTGGGAGGCACTGTCTGGACTGGTTGGGTTCTGGGAGGCACTGTCTGGAGTGGTTGGGGTCTGGGAGGCATGTCTGGAGTGGTTGTGGTCTGGGAGGCACCGTCTGGAGTGGTTGTGGTCTGGGAGGCACTGTCTGGAGTGGTTGGGGTCTGGGTGGCACTGTCTGGAGTGGGTGGGGTCTTGGAGTCAATGGCTGGAGTGGTTGGGGTCTGGGAGGCACTGTCTGGAGAGGTTGGGTTCTGGGAGGCAATGTCTGGAGTGGTGGGGTCTGGGAGGCACTGTCTGGAGTGGTTGGAGTGTTAGGGGCACGTCCTAGAGTGGTTGGGGTCTGGGATGCATGGCCTGGAGTGGTTGAGGTCTGGGATACACTGTCTGGACTGGTTGGGTTCTGGGAGGCACTGTCTGGAGTGTTTGAGGTCTGGGAGGCACTGTCTGGAGTGGTTTGGGTCTGGGAGGCACTGTCTGGAGTGGTTGGGGTCTGGGAGGCACTGTCTGGAGTGGTTGGGGTCTGGGAGGCACTGTCTGGAGTGGTTGGGGTCTGGGAGGCACTGTCTGGAGTGGTTGGGGTCTGGGAGGCACTGTCTGGAGTGGTTGGGGTCTGGGAGGCACTGTCTGGAGTGGTTGGGGTCTGGGAGGCACTGTCTGGACTGGTTGGGGTCTGGGAGTTATGGCCTGGAGTGGCTGGTTCTGTGAGGCACGGCCTGTAGTGGTTGGGGTCTGGGATTCACTGTCTGGAGTGGTTTGGTCTGGGAGGCACTGTCTTCAGTGGCTGGGGTCTGTGAGGCACTGTCTGGAGTGGATGGTCACTGGGAGGCACTGTCTGGACTGGTTGGGTTCTGGGAGGCACTGTCTGGAGTGGTTGGGGTCTGGGAGGCATGTCTGGAGTGGTTGTGGTCTGGGAGGCACCGTCTGGAGTGGTTGTGGTCTGGGAGGCACTGTCTGGAGAGGTTGGGGTGTGGGATTCACTGTCTGGAGTGGTTGGGTTCTGGGAGTCACTGTCTGGAGTGTTTGGGGTCTGGGAGTCACGGCCTGGAGTGGTTGGAGTCTGGGAGGCACTTTCTGGAGAGGTTGGGATGTGGGATTCACTGTCTGGACTGGTTGTGGTCTGGGAGGATCTGTCTGGAGTTGTTGGAGTCTGGGAGGCACGGCCTGGAGTGGTTGGTGTCTGGGAGGCACTGTCTGGAGTGGTTGGGGTCTGGGATTCACTGTCTGGAGTGGTTGGGGTCTGGGAGGCACTGTCTGCTGTGGTTGGGGTCTGGGAGGCACAGTCTGGAGTGGTCGGGTCTGGGAGGCACTGTCTGCAGTGGTTGGGGTCTGGGAGGCACTGTCTGGAGTGGTCGGGTCTGGGAGGCACTGTCTGGAGTGGTTGGGGTCTGGGAGGCATGGCCTGGAGTGTTTGGAGTCTGGGTGACACTGTCTGGAGTGGTTGGAGTCTGGGAGGCACTGTCTGGAGTGTTTGGTGTCTGGGCGTTACGCCCTGGAGTGGTTTGTGCCTGGGGGGCACTGTCTGGAGTGGTTGGGGTATTGAAGGCACTGTCTGGACAGATTGGGGTCTGGGATGCACGGCCTGGAGTGGATGGGGTCTGGGAGGCACTGTCTGGAGTGCTTGTTATCTGGAAGGCATTGTCTGGAGTTGTTTGGGTGTGGGAGTCACTGTCTGGTGTGGTTAGGGTCTGGGAGGAACTGTCTGGTGTGGTTGGGGTCTGGGAGGAACTGTCTGGTGTGGTTGGGGTCTGGGAGGAACTGTCTGGTGTGGTTGGGGTCTGGGAGGAACTGTCTGGTGTGGTTGGGGTCTGGGAGGCACGGCCTGGAGTGGTTGGGGTCTGGGAGGCTCTGTCCGGAGTGGGTGGCGTCTGGGAAGCATTGTCTGGAGTGGCTGTGGTCTGGGTGGCACTGTCTGGAGTGGTTGGCGTCTGGGAGGTACTGTCTGGAGTGGCTGGGGTCTGTGAGGCATAGCCTGGACTGGAGTGGTTGTTGTCTGGGAGGCAGTGTCTGGAGTGTTTGGCGTTTGGGAGTCACTTTCTGGACTGGTTGTTGTCTGGGAGGCACTGTCTGGAGTGTTTGGGTTCTGGGAGGATTTGTCTGGATTGGTTGGGGTCTGGGAGGCACTGTCTGGAGCGGATGGACTCTGGGAGGATCTGTCTGGAGTGGTTGGGGTCTGGGAGGCACTGTCTGGAGAGGTTGGGGTGTGGGATTCACTGCCTGGACTGGTTGGGTTCTGGGAGGCACTGTCTGGAGTGTTTGGGGTCTGGGAGTCACGGCCTGGAGTGTTTGGAGTCTGGGTGACACTGTCTGGAGTGGTTGGAGTCTGGGAGGCACTGTCTGGAGTGGTTGGTGTCTGGGAGTTACGGCCTGGAGCGGTTGGTGCCTGGGGGGCACTGTCTGGAGTGGTTGGGGTCTGGCAGACACGGCCTGGAGTGTTTGGTGTCTGGGAGGGACTGTCTGGAGTGGTTGGGGTCTGGGAGGCACTGTCTGGAGTGGTTTGAGTGTGGGGGGCACGTCCTGGCGTGGTTGGGGTCTGGGAGGTACGGTCTCGACTGGTTGGGGTCTGGGAGGCTTTGTCCGGAGTGGATGTGGTCTTGGAGTCAATGGCTGGAGTGGTTGGGGTTCTGGAGGCACTGTCTGGTGTGACTGGGGTCTTACAGGCACCGCCTGGAGTGGTTGGGTTCTGGGAGGCACTCTTTGGAGTGGTTGGTGTCTGGGGGTCAGGTCCTAGAGTAGTTGGGGCCTGTGAGGCACGGCCTGGAGTCTTTGGAGTCTTGGTGGCACTTTCTGGAGTGGTTGGGGTCTGGAAGGCACTGTCTGGAGTGGTTGGTGTCTAGGAGTCATGGCCTGGAGCGGTTCGGTCTGGGAGGCACTGTCTGGAGTGGCTGGGGTCTGTGAGGCACTGTCTGGAATGGATGGACACTGGGAGGTACTGTCTGGACTGGTTGGGGTCTGGGAGGCATGTCTGGAGTGGTTGTGGTCTGGGAGGCACCGTCTGGAGAGGTTGGGGTCTGGGAGGCACTGTCTGGAGTGGTTGGGGTCTGGGAGGCACTGTCTAGAGTGGTGGGGTCTGGGAGGCACTGTCTGGAGTGGTTGGAGTGTTAGGGGCACGTCCTAGAGTCGTTGGGGTCTGGGATGCATGGCCTGGAGTGGTGAGGTCTGGGATACACTGTCTGGACTGGTTGGGTTCTGGGAGGCACTGTCTGGATTGGTTGGGGTCTGGGAGGCACTGTCTGGAGACGTTGGGGTCTGGGAGTTACGGTCTGGAGTGGCTGGTTCTGTGAGGCACTGTCTGGAGTGGTTGGGGCCTGTGAGGCACGGCCTGGAGTGTTTGGAGTCTGGGAGGCACTGTCTGGTGTGATTGGGGTCTGGGAGGCACCGCCTGGAGTGGTTGGGGTCTGGGAGGCACTGTCTGGTGTGATTGGGGTCTGGGAGGCATTGCCTGGAGTGGTTGGGGTCTGGGAGGCACTGTCTGGAGTGGCTAGGGTCTGGGAGGCACGGTCTGGAGTGGTTGGGGTCTGGGAGGCACGGTCTGGAGTGTTTGGGACTGGGAGGCACTGTCTGGAGTGGCTGGGGTCTGGGAGGCACGGTCTGGAGTGGTTCGCGTCTGGGTGGCACTGTCTGGAGTGTTTGGGGTCTGGGTGGCACTGTCTGGAGTGTTTGGTGCTGGGAGGCACTGTCTGGAGTGGTTGGGTTCTGGGAGACACAGTCTGGAGTGGTTGGGGTCTGGGATGCATGGTCTGGTGTGCTTCGCGTCTGGGAGGCACTGTCTGGACTGGTTGGGGTCTGGGAGGCACGGCCTGGAGTGGTTGGGGTATTGAAGGCACTGTCTGGACTGGTTGGGGTCTGTGAGGCACTGTCTGGAGTGGTTGGGGTCTGGGAGGCACTGTCTGGTGTGGTTGGGTTCTGGGAGTTACGACCTGGAGTGGCTGGTTATGTGAGACACTGTCTGGAGTGGTTGGGGTCTGGGAGACACGGCTTGGAGTGATTGGTGTCTGGGAGTCACGGCCTGGAGTGGTTGGAGTCTGGGAGGCACTGTCTGGAGTGGTTGGGGTCTGGGAGACACGGCCTGTAGTGGTTGGTGTCTGGGAGTCACGGCCTGGAGTGGTTGGGGTCTGGAAGGCACTGTCTGGTGTGGTTGGGGTCTGGGATTCACTGTCTGGAGTGGTTGTGGTCAGGGAGGCACTGTCTGGAGTGGCTGGGGTCTGTGAGGCACTGTCTGGAGAGGTTGGGGTCTGGGAGGCACTGTCTGGAGTGGTGGGGTCTGGGAGGCACTGTCTGGAGTGGTTGGAGTCTGGGAGGCACGGTCTGGACAGGTTGGGGTCTGGGAGGCACGGCCTGGATTGGTTGGGGTCTGGGAGGCATTGTCTGGAGTTGTTGGAGTGTGGGGGGCACGTCCTAGAGTGGTTGGGGTCTGGGAGGCACGGCCTGGAGTGTTTGGAGTCTGGGTGGCACTGTCTGGAGTGGTTGGAGTCTGGGAGGCACTGTCTGGAGTGGTTGGTGTCTGGGAGTTATGGCCTGGAGTGGCTGGTTCTGTGAGGCACTGTCTGGAGTGGTTGTGATCTGGGAGACACGGTCTGGAGTGGTTGGTGTCTGGGTGGCACTCTCTGGACTGTTTGGAGTCTGCGAGGCACTGTCCGGAGTGGATGGGGTCTTGGAGTCAATGGCTGGAGTGGTTGGGGTCTGGGTGGCACTGTCTGGAGTGGTTAGGGTCTGGGAGGCACTGTCTGGAGAGGTTGGGGTCTGTGAGGCACTGTCTGGAGTGGTTGGGGTCTGGGAGGAACAGCCTGGAGTGGTTGTTGTCTGGGAGGCACTGTCCGGAGTCGTTGAGGTCTGGAAGGCACTGTCTGGAGTGGTTGGGTATGGGAGGCTCTGTCTGGATTGGTGGGGTCTGGAAGTCACTGTCTGGAGTGGTTTGGTTCTTGGTGGCACTGTCTGGAGTGGTTGGGTTCTGGGAGGCACTGTCTGGAGTTGTTTGGGTCTGGGAGGCACTGTCTGGTGTTATTGGGGTCTGGGAGACACTGTCTGGAGTTGTTTGGTTCTGGGAGGCACTGTCTGGTGTGGTTGGGGTCAGGGAGGCACTGTCCGGAGTGGTTGGGGTCTGGGAGGCACTGTCCGGAGTTGTTGGGTTCTGGGATGCACGGCCTGGAGTGGTTGGGGTCTGGGAGGCACTGTCTGGAGTGGTTGTGGTCTGGGAGGCACTGTCTGGAGAGGTTGGGGTCTGGGATGCACTGTCTGGAGTGGTTGGGGTCTGGGTGGCACAGTCTGGAGTGGTTGGGGTCTGTGAGGCACTGTCTGGAGTGGTTGTGGTCTGGGAGGCACTGTCTGGAGAGGTTGGAGTCTGGGAGGCACTATCTGGAGAGGTTGGGGTCTGGGAGGCACTGTCTGGAGTGGTTGGGGTCTGAGGGTGAACGTCCCAGAGTGGTTTGGCCTGTGAGGCACGGCCTGGTGTCTTTGGAGTCTGGGAGGCACTGTCTGGTGTGGTTGGGCTCTGGGAGGCACTATTTGGAGTGGATGGGTTCCACGAGGTACTGGCTGGAGTGGTTGGGGTCTGGGAGGAACTGTCTGGAGTGGTTGGGACTGGGAGGCACTATTTGGAGCGGATGGGTTCTGGGAGGTACTGGCTGGAGTGGTTGGGGTCTGGAGGCACGGCCTGGTTTGGTTGGGGTCTCGGAGGCACAGCCTGGAGTAGTTGGGGTCTGGGAGGCACTGTCCGGAATGGTTGGGGTCTGGGAGGCACTGTCTGGAGTGATTGGGGGCTGGGAGGCACCGCCTGGAGTGATTGGGGTCTGGGAGGCACTGTCTGGAGTGGTTGGGGTCTTGTAGTCACTGTCTGGAGTGGCTGGGGTCTGGGAGGCACGGTCTGGAGTGGTTGGGGTCTGGGAGGCACTGTCTGGAGTGGCTGGGGTCTGGGAGGCACGGTCTGGAGTGGTTGGGGTCTGGGAGGCACTGTCTGGAGTGGCTGGGGTCTGGGATGCACTGTCTGGAGTGGTTGCGGTCTGGGAGTCACTGTCTGGAGTGGCTGGGGTCTGGGAGTCACTGTCTGGAGTGGTTGGGGTCTGGGTGGCACTGTCTGGACTGGTTGGGGTCTGGGAGGCACTGTCTGGAGTGGCTGGGGTCTGGGAGGCACGGTCTGGAGTGGTTGGGGTCTGGGAGGCACTGTCTGGAGTGGCTGGGGTCTGGGAGGCACGGTCTGGAGTGGTTGGGGTCTGGGAGGCACTGTCTGGAGTGGCTGGGGTCTGGGATGCACTGTCTGGAGTGGTTGCGGTCTGGGAGTCACTGTCTGGAGAGGTTGGGGTCTGGGAGGCACTGTCTGGAGAGGTTGGGGTCTGGGAGGCACTGTCTGGAGTGGTTGGGGTCTAGGAGGTACTGTCTGGAGTGGCTGGGGTCTGGGAGGCACGGTCTGGAGTGGTTGGGGTCTGGGAGGCACTGTCTGGAGTGGCTGGGGTCTGGGATGCACTGTCTGGAGTGGTTGCGGTCTGGGAGTCACTGTCTGGAGAGGTTGGGGTCTGGGAGGCACTGTCTGGAGAGGTTGGCGTCTGGGAGGCACTGTCTGGAGTGGTTGGGGTCTAGGAGGTACTGTCTGGAGTGGTTGGGGTCTGGGAAGCACTGTCTGGAATGGTTTGAGTGTGGGGGCACGTCCTAGAGTGGTTGGGGTCTGTGAGGCACGTCCTGGCGTGGTTGGGTCTGGGAGGTACGGTCTCGACTGGTTGGGGTCTGGGAGGCACTGTCTGGAGTGGATGTGGTCTTGGAGTCAATGGCTGGAGTGGTTGGGGTTCTGGAGGCACTCTTTGGAGTGGTTGGTGTCTGGGGGTCAGGTCGTGGAGCAGTTGGGGTCTGTGAGGCACGGCCTGGAGTCTTTGGAGTCTTGGTGGCACTTTCTGGAGTGGTTGGGGTCTGGAAGGCGCTGTCTGGAGTGGTTGGTGTCTAGGAGTCATGGCCTGGATTGGTTCGGTCTGGGAGGCACTGTCTGGAGTGGCTGGGGTCTGGGAGGCACTGTCTGGATTGGTTGGAGTCTGGGAGGCACGGCCTGGAGTGGTTGTTGTCTGGGAGGCACTGTCTGGAGTGGTTGGGGTCTGGGAGACACTGTCTGGAGTTTTTGGAGTCTGGGAGGCACTGTCTGGAGCGGTTGGGTTCTGGAAGTCACTTTCCGGAGTGGTTTGGTTCTGGGAGGCACTGTCTGGTGTTATTGGGGTCTGGGAGACACTGTCTGGAGTTGTTTGGTTCTGGGAGGCACTGTCCGGAGTGGTTGGGGTCTGGGAGGCA
>NW_027598905.1:0-34849 GCF_964194155.1 Cetorhinus maximus
TGTGTTTGGGGTGATTTCTCTCTCTCTCTCTCTCTCTGTGTTTGGGGTGATTTCTCTCTCTCTGTGTTTGTGGTGATTTCTCTCCCTCTCTGTGTGTTTGGGGTGATTTCTCTCTCTCTGTGTTTGGGGTGATTTCTCTCTCTCTCTCTGTGTTTGGGGTGATTTCTATCTCTCTCTCTGTGTTTGTGGTGATTTCTCTCTCTCTGTGTGTTGGGGGTGATTTCCCTCTCAATGTGTTTGGGGTGATTTCTCTCTTTATGTGTTTGGGTTGATTTCTCTCTCTCTGTGTTTGGGGTGATTTCTCTCTCTCTGTGATTGGGGTGATTTCTCTCCCTCTCCTTGTGTTTGGGGTCATTTCTCTCTCTCTCTGTGTTTGGGGTGATTTCTCTCTCTGTGTTTGGGGTGATTTCTCTCTCTCTGTGTTTGGGGTGGTTTCTCTCTCTATGTGTTTGGGGTGATTTCTCTCTGTGTGTTTAGGGGTGATTTCTCACACTCTCTCTGTGTTTGGGGTGATTTCTCGCTCTCTCTGTGTTTGGGTGATTTCTCTCTCTCTCTCTCTCTGTGTTTGGGGTGATTTCTCTCTCTCTGTGTTTGTGGTGATTTCTCTCTCTCTCTCTCTCTGTTTGGGGTGATTTCTCTCCCTCTCTCTGTGTTTGGGGTGATTTCTCTCCCTCTCTCTGTGTTTGGGGTGATTTCTCTCTCTTTCTCTGTGTTTGGGGTGATTTCTCTCTCTCTCTCTCTCTGTTTTTGGGGTAATTTCTCTCTGTCTGTGTTTGGGGCGACTTCTCTCTCTCTGTGTGTTTGTGGTGTTTTCTCTCTCTATGTGTTTGGGGTGATTTCTCTCTATGTTTTTGGTGTGATTTCTCTCACTCTCTCTGTGTTTGGGGTGAATTCTCTCTCCCTCTATGTGTTTGGGGTGATTTCTCTCTCTATGTGTTAGGGGTGATTTCTCTCTCCCTGTGTTTGGGGCGACTTCTCTCTCTCTGTGTGTTTGTGGTGGTTTCTCTCTCTATGTGTTTGGGGTGATTTCTCTCTCTCTACGTTTTTGGTGATTTCTCTCCCTCTCTGTGTGTTTGGGGTGATTTCTCTCTCTCTGTGTTTGGGGTGATTTCTCTCTCTCTCTCTGTGTTTGGGGTGATTTCTATCTCTCTCTCTGTGTTTGTGGTGATTTCTCTCTCTCTGTGTGTTGGGGGTGATTTCCCTCTCAATGTGTTTGGGGTGATTTCTCTCTTTATGTGTTTGGGTTGATTTCTCTCTCTCTCTCTGTGTTTGGGGTGATTTCTCTCTCTGTGATTGGGGTGATTTCTCTCCCTCTCCTTGTGTTTGGGGTCATTTCTCTCTCTCTCTGTGTTTGGGGTGATTTCTCTCTCGCTGTGTTTGGGGTGATTTCTCTCTCTCTCTTTCTCTGTGTTTGGGGTGATTTCTCTGTGTTTGGGGTGATTTCTCTCTGTGTTTGGGGTGATTTCTCTCTCTCTGTGTTTGGGGTGATTTCTCTCTCTCTCTCTGTGTTTGGGGTGATTTCTATCTCTCTCTCTGTGTTTGTGGTGATTTCTCTCTCTCTGTGTGTTGGGGGTGATTTCCCTCTCAATGTGTTTGGGGTGATTTCTCTCTTTATGTGTTTGGGTTGATTTCTCTCTCTCTGTGTTTGGGGTGATTTCTCTCTCTCTGTGATTGGGGTGATTTCTCTCCCTCTCCTTGTGTTTGGGGTCATTTCTCTCTCTCTGTGTTTGGGGTGATTTCTCTCTCTGTGTTTGGGGTGATTTCTCTCTCTGTGTGTTTGGGGTGGTTTCTCTCTCTATGTGTTTGGGGTGATTTCTCTCTGTGTGTTTAGGGGTGATTTCTCACACTCTCTCTGTGTTTGGGGTGATTTCTCCCTCTCTCTCTCTCTGTGTTTGGGGGGGATATTTCTCTCTCTCTGTGTTTGGGGTGATTTCTCTCTCTCTCTGTGTTTGGGGTGATTTCCCTCTCTCTCTGTGTGTTTGGGGTGATTTCTCTCTCTCTCTCTCTCTCTCTCTCTCTGTGTTTGGGGTGATTTCTCTCTCTCTCTCTCTCTCTCTCTCTCTGTGTTTGGGGTGAATTCTCTCTCCCTCTCTGTGTTTGGGGTGATTTCTCTCTCTCTCTGTGCGTTTGGGGTGGTTTCTCTCTCTGTTTTTGGGGTGATTTCTCTCTCTCTCTCTCTTTCTCTGTGTTTGGGGTGATTTCTCTGTGTTTGGGGTGATTTCTCTCTGTGTTTGGGGTGATTTCTCTCTCTCTCTCTGTGTTTGGGGGTGATTTCTCTCTCTCTCTCTGTTTGGGGATGATTTCGCTCTCTCTCTGCGTTGGGGGTGATTTCTCTCTCTCTCTGTGTTTGGGGTTGATATATCTCTATCTCTGTGTTTGCGGGAGATGTCTCTCTCTCTCTGTGTTGGGGGTGATTTCTCTCTCTCTCTCTGTGTTTGGGGTTGATATATCTCTATCTCTGTGTTTGTGGGAGATGTCTCTCTCTCTCTGTGTTGGGGGTGATTTCTCTCCCTCTCTCTGTGTTTGGGGTGATTTCTCTCCCTCTCTCTGTGTTTGGGGTGATTTCTCTCTCTTTCTCTGTGTTTGGGGTGATTTCTCTCTCTCTCTCTCTCTGTTTTTGGGGTAATTTCTCTCTGTCTGTGTTTGGGGCGACTTCTCTCTCTCTGTGTGTTTGTGGTGGTTTCTCTCTCTATGTGTTGTGATTTCTCTCTATGTTTCTGGTGTGATTTCTCTCACTCTCTCTGTGTTTGGGGTGAATTCTCTCTCCCTCTATGTGTTTGGGGTGATTTCTCTCTCTATGTGTTAGGGGTGATTTCTCTCTCTCTGTGTTTGGGGCGACTTCTCTCTCTCTGTGTGTTTGTGGTGGTTTCTCTCTCTATGTGTTTGGGGTGATTTCTCTCTCTCTATGTTTTTGGTGATTTCTCTCCCTCTCTGTGTGTTTGGGGTGATTTCTCTCTCTCTGTGTTTGGGGTGATTTCTCTCTCTCTCTCTGTGTTTGGGGGTGATTTCTCTCTCTCTCTCTGTTTGGGGGTGATTTCGCTCTCTCTCTGTGTTGGGGGTGATTTCTCTCTCTCTCTGTGTTTGGGGTTGATATATCTCTATCTCTGTGTTTGCGGGAGATGTCTCTCTCTCTCTGTGTTGGGGGTGATTTCTCTCTCTCTCTCTGTGTTTGGGGTTGATATATCTCTATCTCTGTGTTTGCGGGAGATGTCTCTCTCTCTCTGTGTTTGGGGTGACTTCTCTCTCTCTGTGTGTTTGTGGTGGTTTCTCTCTCTATGTGTTTGGGGTGATTTCTCTCTCTCTATGTTTTTGGTGATTTCTCTCCCTCTCTGTGTGTTTGGGGTGATTTCTCTCTCTCTGTGTTTGGGGTGATTTCTCTCTCTCTCTCTGTGTTTGGGGTGATTTCTATCTCTCTCTCTGTGTTTGTGGTGATTTTTCTCTCTCTGTGTGTTGGGGGTGATTTCCCTCTCTCTGTGATTGGGGTGATTTCTCTCCCTCTCCTTGTGTTTGGGGTCATTTCTCTCTCTCTCTGTGTTTAGGGTGATTTCTCTCTCTCTGTGTTTGGGGTGATTTCTCTCTCTGTGTGTTTGGGGTGGTTTCTCTCTCTATGTGTTTGGGGTGATTTCTCTCTGTGTGTTTAGGGGTGATTTCTCGCTCTCTCTGTGTTTGGGTGATTTCTCTCTCTCTCTCTCTCTCTGTGTGTTTGGGGTGATTTCTCTCTCTCTGTGTTTGTGGTGATTTATCTCTCTCTCTCTCTGTGTGTTTGGGGTGATTTCTCTCTCTCTGTGTTTGGGGTGATTTCTCTCTCTCTGTGTGCTTCGGGTGATTTCTCTCTCTATGTGTTTGGGGTGATTTCTCCCTCTCTCTGTGTGTTTGGGGTGATTTCTCTCTCTCTCTGTGTTTGGGGTGATTTCTCTCTCTCTCTCTGTATTTGGGGTGATTTCTCTCTCTCTCTGTGTTTGGGGTGATTTCTCTCTCTCTCTGTGTTTGGGGTGATTTCTGTCTCTTTCTGTTTTTGGGGTGATTTCTCTCTCTTTCTCTGTGTTTGGGGTGATTTCTCTCTCTCTCTCTGTATTTGGGGTGATTTCTCTCTCTCTCTGTGTTTGGGGTGATTTCTCTCTCTCTCTGTGTTTGGGGTGATTTCTGTCTATCTCTGTTTTTGGGGTGATTTCTCTCTCTTTCTCTGTGTTTGGGGTGATTTCTCTCTCTCTCTCTGTGTTTGGGGGGGGATATTTCTCTCTCTCTGTGTTTGGGGTGATTTCTCTCTCTCTCTGTGTTTGGGGTGATTTCCCTCTCTCTCTGTGTGTTTGGGATGATTTCTCTTTCTCTCTGTGTGTTTGGGGTGATTTCTCTCTCTCTCTCTCTCTCTGTGTTTGGGGTGAATTCTCTCTCCCTCTCTGTGTTTGGGGTGTTTTCTCTCTCTCTCTGTGTGTGTTTGGGGTGGTTTCTCTCTCTGTTTTTGGGGTGATTTCTCTCTCTCTTTCTCAGTGTTTGGGGTGATTTCTCTGTGTTTGGGGTGATTTCTCTCTGTGTTTGGGGTGATTTCTCTCTCTCTCTCTGTGTTTGGGGGTGATTTCTCTCTCTCTCTCTGTGTTGGGGGTGATTTCTCTCTCTCTCTGTGTTTGGGGTTGATATATCTCTATCTCTGTGTTTGCGGGAGATGTCTCTCTCTCTCTGTGTTGGGGGTGATTTCTCTCTCTCTCTCTGTGTTTGGGGTTGATATATCTCTATCTCTGTGTTTGCGGGAGATGTCTCTCTCTCTCTGTGTTGGGGGTGCTTTCTCTCCCTCTCTCTGTGTTTGGGGTGATTTCTCTCTCTTTCTCTGTGTTGGGGTGATTTCTCTCTCTCTCTGTTTTTGGGGTAATTTCTCTCTGTCTGTGTTTGGGGCGACTTCTCTCTCTGTGTGTGTTTGTGGTGGTTTCTCTCTCTATGTGTTTGGGGTGATTTCTCTCTCTCTGTGTGTGTTTGGGGTGATTTCTCTCTCTCTCTCTCTCTCTGTGTGTTTGGGGTGATTTCTCTCTCTCTCTCTCTCTCTCTGTGTTTGGGGTGAATTCTCTCTCCCTCTCTGTGTTTGGGGTGATTTCTCTCTCTCTGTGTTTGGGGTGATTTCTGTCTATCTCTGTTTTTGGGGTGATTTCTCTCTCTTTCTCTGTGTTTGGGGTGATTTCTCTCTCTCTCTCTCTGTGTTTGGGGGGGATATTTCTCTCTCTCTGTGTTTGGGGTGATTTCCCTCTCTCTCTGTGTGTTTGGGGTGATTTCCCTCTCTCTCTGTGTGTTTGGGGTGATTTCTCTCTCTCTCTCTCTCTCTCTGTGTTTGGGGTGATTTCTCTCTCTCTCTCTCTCTCTCTCTCTGTGTTTGGGGTGAATTCTCTCTCCCTCTCTGTGTTTGGGGTGATTTCTCTCTCTCTCTGTGCGTTTGGGGTGGTTTCTCTCTCTGTTTTTGGGGTGATTTCTCTCTCTCTTTCTCTGTGTTTGGGGTGATTTCTCTGTGTTTGGGGTGATTTCTCTCTGTGTTTGGGGTGATTTCTCTCTCTCTCTCTCTGTGTTTGGGGGTGATTTCTCTCTCACTCTCTGTTTGGGGGTGATTTCGCTCTCTCTCTGCGTTGGGGGTGATTTCTCTCTCTCTCTGTGTTTGGGGTTGATATATCTCTATCTCTGTGTTTGGGGGTGATTTCGCTCTCTCTCTGCGTTGGGGGTGATTTCTCTCTCTCTCTGTGTTTGGGGTTGATATATCTCTATCTCTGTGTTTGTGGGAGATGTCTCTCTCTCTCTGTGTTGGGGGTGATTTCTCTCCCTCTCTCTGTGTTTGGGGTGATTTCTCTCCCTCTCTCTGTGTTTGGGGTGATTTCTCTCTCTTTCTCTGTGTTTGGTGTGATTTCTCTCTCTCTCTCTCTCTCTCTGTTTTTGGGGTAATTTCTCTCTGTCTGTGTTTGGGGCGACTTCTCTCTCTCTCTGTGTTTGTGGTGGTTTCTCTCTCTATGTATTTGGGGTTATTTCTCTCTATGTTTTTGGTGTGATTTCTCTCACTCTCTCTGTGTTTGGGGTGAATTCTCTCTCCCTCTATGTGTTTGGGGTGATTTCTCTCTCTATGTGTTAGGGGTGATTTCTCTCTCTCTGTGTTTGGGGCGACTTCTCTCTCTCTCTGTGTTTGGGGTGATTTCTCTCTCTCTACGTTTTTGGTGATTTCTCTCCCTCTCTGTGTGTTTGGGGTGATTTCTCTCTCTCTGTGTTTGGGGTGATTTCTCTCTCTCTCTCTGTGTTTGGGGTGATTTCTATCTCTCTCTCTGTGTTTGTGGTGATTTCTCTCTCTCTGTGTGTTGGGGGTGATTTCCCTCTCAATGTGTTTGGGGTGATTTCTCTCTTTATGTGTTTGGGTTGATTTCTCTCTCTCTCTCTGTGTTTGGGGTGATTTCTCTCTCTCTGTGATTGGGGTGATTTCTCTCCCTCTCCTTGTGTTTGGGGTCATTTCTCTCTCTCTCTGTGTTTGGGGTGATTTCTCTCTCTGTGTTTGGGGTGATTTCTCTCTCTGTGTGTTTGGGGTGGTTTCTCCCTCTATGTGTTTGGGGTGATTTCTCTCTGTGTGTTTAGGGGTGATTTCTCACACTCTCTCTGTGTTTGGGGTGATTTCTCGCTCTCTCTGTGTTTGGGTGATTTCTCTCTCTCTCTCTGTGTGTTTGGGGTGATTTCTCTCTCTCTGTGTTTGTGGTGATTTCTCTCTCTCTCTCTCTCTCTGTTTGGGGTCATTTCTCTCTCTCTGTGTTTGGGGTGATTTCTCTCTCTCTCTGTGTGTGTTTGGGGTGATTTCTCTCTCTCTGTGTTTGGGGTGATTTCTCTCTCTCTCTGTGTTTCGGGTGATTTCTCTCTCTATGTGTTTGGGGTGATTTCTCCCTCTCTCTGTGTGTTTGGGGTGATTTCTCTCTCTCTCTGTGTTTGGGGTGATTTCTCTCTCTCTCTGTATTTGGGGTGATTTCTCTCTCTCTCTGTGTTTGGGGTGATTTCTCTCTCTCTCTGTGTTTGGGGTGATTTCTGTCTCTTCTGTATTTGGGGTGATTTCTCTCTCTTTCTCTGTGTTTGGGGTGATTTCTCTCTCTCTCTCTGTATTTGGGGTGATTTCTCTCTCTCTCTGTGTTTGGGGTGATTTCTCTCTCTCTCTGTGTTTGGGGTGATTTCTGTCTATCTCTGTTTTTGGGGTGATTTCTCTCTCTTTCTCTGTGTTTGGGGTGATTTCTCTCTCTCTCTCTCTGTGTTTGGGGGCGATTTTTCTCTCTCACTGTGTTTGGGGTGATTTCTCTCTCTCTCTGTGTTTGGGGTGATTTCCCTCTCTCTCTCTGTGTGTTTGGGGTGATTTCTCTCTCTCTCTCTCTCTCTCTCTCTGTGTTTGGGGTGATTTCTCTCTCTCTCTCTCTCTCTGTGTTTGGGGTGAATTCTCTCTCCCCCTCTGTGTTTGGGGTGATTTCTCTCTCTTTCTCTGTGTTTGGGGTGATTTCTCTCTCTCTCTCTGTATTTGGGGTGATTTCTCTCTCTCTCTGTGTTTGGGGTGATTTCTCTCTCTCTCTGTGTTTGGGGTGATTTCTGTCTATCTCTGTTTTTGGGGTGATTTCTCTCTCTTTCTCTGTGTTTGGGGTGATTTCTCTCTCTCTCTCTGTGTTTGGGGGGGATATTTCTCTCTCTCTGTGTTTGGGGTGATTTCTCTCTCTCTCTGTGTTTGGGGTGATTTCCCTCTCTCTCTGTGTGTTTGGTGTGATTTCTCTCTCTCTCTCTCTCTCTCTCTCTCTGTGTTTGGGGTGATTTCTCTCTCTCTCTCTCTCTCTCTCTCTGTGTTTGGGGTGAATTCTCTCTCCCTCTCTGTGTTTGGGGTGATTTCTCTTTCTCTCTCTGTGTGTTTGGGGTGGTTTCTCTCTCTGTTTTTGGGGTGATTTCTCTCTCTCTTTCTCTGTGTTTGGGGTGATTTCTCTGTGTTTGGGGTGATTTCTCTCTGTGTTTGGGGTGATTTCTCTCTCTCTCTGTGTTTGGGGGTGATTTCTCTCTCTCTCTCTGTTTGGCGGTGATTTCGCTCTCTCTCTGTGTTGGGGGTGATTTCTCTCTCTCACTCTGTGTTTGGGGTTGATATATCTCTATCTCTGTGTTTGTGGGAGATGTCTCTCTCTCTCTGTGTTGGGGGTGATTTCTCTCTCTCTCTCTGTGTTTGGGGTTGATATATCTCTATCTCTGTGTTTGCGGGAGATGTCTCTCTCTCTCTGTGTTGGGGGTGATTTCTCTCCCTCTCTCTGTGTTTGGGGTGATTTCTCTCTCTTTCTCTGTGTTTGGGGTGATTTCTCTCTCTCTCTCTCTCTGTTTTTGGGGTAATTTCTCTCTCTGTGTGTTTGGGGCGACTTCTCTCTCTCTGTGTGTTTGTGGTGGTTTCTCTCTCTATGTGTTTGGGGTGATTTCTCTCTATGTTTTTGGTGTGATTTCTCTCACTCTCTCTGTGTTTGGGGTGATTTCTCTCACTTTCTGTGTTTGGGGTTATTTCTCTCTCTATGTGTTAGGGGTGATTTCTCTCTCTCTGTGTTTGGGGTGACTTCTCTCTCTCTGTGTGTTTGTGGTGGTTTCTCTCTCTATGTGTTTGGGGTGATTTCTCTCTCTCTATGTTTTTGGTGTGATTTCTCTCACTCCCTCTGTGTTTGGGGTGATTTCTCTCTCTCTGTGTTTGGGGTGATTTGTCTCTCTTTCTGTGTTTGGGGTTATTTCTCTCTCTTTGTGTTTGGAGTGATTTCTCTCTCTCTGTGTTTGGGGATGATTTCTCTCTCTCTCTCTGTGTATGGGGTGATTTCTCTCTCTGTGTGTTTGGGGTGATTTCTCTCTCTCTGTGTTTGGGGTGATTTCTTTCTATGTGCGTTTGGGGCGACTTCTCTCACTGTCTCTGTGTTTAGGATGATTTCTCTCTCTCTGTGTTTAGGGTTATTTCACTCTCTCTGTGTTTGGGGTGATTTCTCTCTCTCTGTGTTTGGGGTGATTTCTCTCCCCCTCTTTGTGTTTGGCATGATTTCTCTCTCTCTGTGTTCCGGTCATTTCTCTCTCTGTGTGTTTGGGGTGATTTCTCTCTCTCTGTGTGTTTGGGGTGATTTCCCTCTCTATGTGTTTGGGGTGATTTCTCTCTTTATGTGTTTGGGGTGATTTCTCTCTCTCTTTCTCTGTGTTTGGGGTGATTTCTCTCCCTCTGTGTGTTTGGGGTGATTTCTCTCTCTATGTGTTTGTGGTGATTTCTCTCTTTATGTGTTTGGGGTGATTTCTGTCTCTCTCTGTGTTTGGGGTGATTTCTCTCTCTCTGTGATTGGGGTGATTTCTTTCCCTCTCTTTGTGTTTGGGGTGATTTCTCTCACTCTCTCTGTGTTTGGGGTGATTTCTCTCTCTGTGTTTGGGGTGATTTCTCGCTCCCTCTGTGTTTGGGGTGATTTCTCTCTCTCTCTCTCTCTGTGTTTGGGGTGATTTCTCTCTCTCTCTGTGCTTGGGGTGATTTCTCTCTCTCTGTGTTTGGGGTGATTTCTCTGTGTTTGGGGTGATTTCTCTCTCTGTGTGTGTTTGGGGTGATTTCTCTCTGTGTTTGGGGTGATTTCTCTGTGTTTGGGGTGATTTCTCTCTCTCTGTGTTTGGGGTGATTTCTCTCTCTCTCTGCGTTTGGGGTGACTTCTCTCTCTCTGTGTTTGGGGTGATTTCTCTGTGTTTGGGGTGATTTCTCTCTCTCTGTGTGTTTGGGGTGATTTCTCTCTGTGTTTGGGGTGATTTCTCTGTGTTTGGGGTGATTTCTCTCACTGTCTCTGTGTTTGGGGTGATTTCTCTCTCTCTCACTCTGTGTTTTGGGGTGATTTCTTTCTCTGTGTGTTTGGGGTGATTTCTCTCTCTCTGTGTTTGGGGTGATTTCTCTCTCTCTGTGTTTGGGGTGATTTCTCTCTCTCTCTCTCTCTCTCTGTGTTTGGGGTGATTTCTCTCTCTCTCTGTGTTTGGGGTGACTTCTCTCTCTCTGTGTTTGGGGTGATTTCTCTGTGTTTGGGGTGATTTCTCTCTCTGTGTGTGTTTGGGGTGATTTCTCTCTGTGTTTGGGGTGATTTCTCTGTGTTTGGGGTGATTTCTCTCTCTCTCTGTGTTTAGGGTGATTTCTCTCACTGTCTCTGTGTTTGGGGTGATTTCTCTCTCTCTCTCTGTGTTTGGGGTGATTTCTCTCCCTCTGTGTGTTTGGGGTGATTTCTCTCTCTATGTGTTTGTGGTGATTTCTCTCTTTATGTGTTTGGGGTGATTTCTGTCTCTCTCTGTGTTTGGGGTGATTTCTCTCTCTCTGTGATTGGGGTGATTTCTTTCCCTCTCTTTGTGTTTGGGGTGATTTCTCTCACTCTCTCTGTGTTTGGGGTGATTTCTCTCTCTGTGTTTGGGGTGATTTCTCGCTCCCTCTGTGTTTGGGGTGATTTCTCTCACTGTCTCTGTGTTTGGGATGATTTCTCTCTCTCTGTGTTTAGGGTTATTTCACTCTCTATGTGTTTGGGGTGATTTCTCTCTCTCTGTGTTTGGGGTGATTTCTCTCCCCCTCTTTGTGTTTGGCGTGATTTCTCTCTCTCTGTGTTCCGGTCATTTCTCTCTGTGTGTGTGGGGTGATTTCTCTCTCTCTGTGTGTTTGGGGTGATTTCCCTCTCTATGTGTTTGGGGTGATTTCTCTCTTTATGTGTTTGGGGTGATTTCTCTCTCTCTTTCTCTGTGTTTGGGGTGATTTCTCTCTCTCTGTGTGTTTGGGGTGATTTCTCTCTCTATGTGTTTGTGGTGATTTCTCTCTTTATGTGTTTGGGGTGATTTCTGTCTCTCTCTGTGTTTGGGGGTGATTTCTCTCTCTCTGTGATTGGGGTAATTTCTTTCCCTCTCTTTGTGTTTGGGGTGATTTCTCTCTCTCCCTGTGTTTGGGGTGATTTCTCTCTCTGTGTTTGGGGTGATTTCTCTCTCTGTGTGTTTGGGTGGTTTCTCTCTCTATGGGTTTGTGGTGATTTCTCTCTCTGTGTGTGTTTAGGGGTGATTTCTCTCACTCTCTCTGTGTTTGGGGTGATTTCTCTCTCTGTGTTTGGGGTGATTTCTCGCTCCCTCTATGTTTGGGGTGATTTCTCTCTCTCTCTCTCTCTGTGTTTGGGGTGATTTCTCTCTCTCTGTGTGTTTGGGGTGATTTCTCTCTCTCTCTCTGTGTTTGGGGTGATTTCTCTATGTGTTTGGGGTGATTTCTCTCTCTCTCTCTGTGTTTGGGGTGATTTCTCTCTCTCTCTGTGTTTGGGGTGACTTCTCTCTCTCTCTGTGTTTGGGGTGATTTCTCTCTCTCTCTCTGTGTATGGGGTGATTTCTCTCTCTGTGTGTTTGGGGTGATTTCTCTCTCTCTGTGTTTGGGGTGATTTCTTTCTATGTGCGTTTGGGGCGACTTCTCTCACTGTCTCTGTGTTTAGGATGATTTCTCTCTCTCTGTGTTTAGGGTTATTTCACTCTCTATGTGTTTGGGGTGATTTCTCTCTCTCTGTGTTTGGGGTGATTTCTCTCCCCCTCTTTGTGTTTGGCATGATTTCTCTCTCTCTGTGTTCCGGTCATTTCTCTCTCTGTGTGTTTGGGGTGATTTCTCTCTCTCTGTGTGTTTGGGGTGATTTCCCTCTCTATGTGTTTGGGGTGATTTCTCTCTTTATGTGTTTGGGGTGATTTCTCTCTCTCTTTCTCTGTGTTTGGGGTGATTTCTCTCTCTCTGTGTGTTTGGGGTGATTTCTCTCTCTATGTGTTTGTGGTGATTTCTCTCTTTATGTGTTTGGGGTGATTTCTGTCTCTCTCTGTGTTTGGGGTGATTTCTCTCTCTCTGTGATTGGGGTGATTTCTTTCCCTCTCTTTGTGTTTGGGGTGATTTCTCTCACTCTCTCTGTGTTTGGGGTGATTTCTCTCTCTGTGTTTGGGGTGATTTCTCGCTCCCTCTGTGTTTGGGGTGATTTCTCTCTCTCTCTCTCTCTGTGTTTGGGGTGATTTCTCTCTCTCTCTGTGCTTGGGGTGATTTCTCTCTCTCTGTGTTTGGGGTGATTTCTCTGTGTTTGGGGTGATTTCTCTCTCTGTGTGTGTTTGGGGTGATTTCTCTCTGTGTTTGGGGTGATTTCTCTGTGTTTGGGGTGATTTCTCTCTCTCTGTGTTTGGGGTGATTTCTCTCTCTCTCTGCGTTTGGGGTGACTTCTCTCTCTCTGTGTTTGGGGTGATTTCTCTGTGTTTGGGGTGATTTCTCTCTCTGTGTGTGTTTGGGGTGATTTCTCTCTGTGTTTGGGGTGATTTCTCTGTGTTTGGGGTGATTTCTCTCACTGTCTCTGTGTTTGGGGTGATTTCTCTCTCACTCTGTGTTTTGGGGTGATTTCTTTCTCTGTGTGTTTGGGGTGATTTCTCTCTCTCTGTGTTTGGGGTGATTTCTCTCTCTCTGTGTTTGGGGTGATTTCTCTCTCTCTCTCTCTCTGTGTTTGGGGTGATTTCTCTCTCTCTCTGTGTTTGGGGTGACTTCTCTCTCTCTGTGTTTGGGGTGATTTCTCTGTGTTTGGGGTGATTTCTCTCTCTCTGTGTGTTTGGGGTGATTTCTCTCTGTGTTTGGGGTGATTTCTCTGTGTTTGGGGTGATTTCTCTCTCTCTCTGTGTTTAGGGTGATTTCTCTCACTGTCTCTGTGTTTGGGGTGATTTCTCTCTCTCTCTCTCTGTGTTTGGGGTTATTTTTTTCTCTCTCTCTCTGTGTTTGTGTATGATTTCTCTCTCTCTCTCTCTCTCTCTCTTTCTTTGTTTGGGGGTGATTTCTCTCCCTCTCTGTTTGGGGGAAGTTTCTCTCTCCCCCTCTCTTTCTTTTGGGGTGATTTCTCACTCTCTCTCTCTCTCTCTCTCTCTCTCTCTCTGTGTTTGGGGTGATTTCTCTCTCTGTGTGTTTGGAGTGATTTCTCTCTCTTTGTGTTTGGAGTGATTTCTCTCTCTCTCTCTGTGTTTGGGGTGATTTCTCTCTCTATGTGTTAGGGGTGATTTCTCTCTCCCTGTGTTTGGGGCGACTTCTCTCTCTCTGTGTGTTTGTGGTGGTTTCTCTCTCTATGTGTTTGGGGTGATTTCTCTCTCTCTACGTTTTTGGTGATTTCTCTCCCTCTCTGTGTGTTTGGGGTGATTTCTCTCTCTCTGTGTTTGGGGTGATTTCTCTCTCTCTCTCTGTGTTTGGGGTGATTTCTATCTCTCTCTCTGTGTTTGTGGTGATTTCTCTCTCTCTGTGTGTTGGGGGTGATTTCTCTCTTTATGTGTTTGGGTTGATTTCTCTCTCTCTCTCTGTGTTTGGGGTGATTTCTCTCTCTGTGATTGGGGTGATTTCTCTCCCTCTCCTTGTGTTTGGGGTCATTTCTCTCTCTCTCTGTGTTTGTGGTGATTTCTCTCTCTCAATGTGTTTGGGGTGATTTCTCTCTTTATGTGTTTGGGTTGATTTCTCTCTCTCTCTCTGTGTTTGGGGTGATTTCTCTCTCTGTGATTGGGGTGATTTCTCTCCCTCTCCTTGTGTTTGGGGT
The DNA here is from genome assembly GCF_964194155.1 of Cetorhinus maximus. Lineage (NCBI taxonomy): Eukaryota > Metazoa > Chordata > Chondrichthyes > Lamniformes > Cetorhinidae > Cetorhinus > Cetorhinus maximus. Next base: position 13,548 of record NW_027598905.1, read on the forward strand.
CATTTCTCTCTCTCTCTGTGTTTGGGGTGATTTCTCTCTCGCTGTGTTTGGGGTGATTTCTCTCTCTCTTTCTCTGTGTTTGGGGTGATTTCTCTGTGTTTGGGGTGATTTCTCTCTGTGTTTGGGGTGATTTCTCTCTCTCTGTGTTTGGGGTGATTTCTCTCTCTCTCTCTGTGTTTGGGGTGATTTCTATCTCTCTCTCTGTGTTTGTGGTGATTTCTCTCTCTCTGTGTGTTGGGGGTGATTTCCCTCTCAATGTGTTTGGGGTGATTTCTCTCTTTATGTGTTTGGGTTGATTTCTCTCTCTCTGTGTTTGGGGTGATTTCTCTCTCTCTGTGATTGGGGTGATTTCTCTCCCTCTCCTTGTGTTTGGGGTCATTTCTCTCTCTCTGTGTTTGGGGTGATTTCTCTCTCTGTGTTTGGGGTGATTTCTCTCTCTGTGTGTTTGGGGTGGTTTCTCTCTCTATGTGTTTGGGGTGATTTCTCTCTGTGTGTTTAGGGGTGATTTCTCACACTCTCTCTGTGTTTGGGGTGATTTCTCCCTCTCTCTCTCTCTGTGTTTGGGGGGGATATTTCTCTCTCTCTGTGTTTGGGGTGATTTCTCTCTCTCTGTGTGTTTGGGGTGATTTCCCTCTCTCTCTGTGTGTTTGGGGTGATTTCTCTCTCTCTCTCTCTCTCTCTCTCTCTCTCTCTCTGTGTTTGGGGTGATTTCTCTCTCTCTCTCTCTCTCTCTCTGTGTTTGGGGTGAATTCTCTCTCCCTCTCTGTGTTTGGGGTGATTTCTCTCTCTCTCTGTGCGTTTGGGGTGGTTTCTCTCTCTGTTTTTGGGGTGATTTCTCTCTCTCTCTCTCTTTCTCTGTGTTTGGGGTGATTTCTCTGTGTTTGGGGTGATTTCTCTCTGTGTTTGGGGTGATTTCTCTCTCTCTCTCTGTGTTTGGGGGTGATTTCTCTCTCTCTCTCTGTTTGGGGATGATTTCGCTCTCTCTCTGCGTTGGGGGTGATTTCTCTCTCTCTCTGTGTTTGGGGTTGATATATCTCTATCTCTGTGTTTGCGGGAGATGTCTCTCTCTCTCTGTGTTGGGGGTGATTTCTCTCTCTCTCTCTGTGTTTGGGGTTGATATATCTCTATCTCTGTGTTTGTGGGAGATGTCTCTCTCTCTCTGTGTTGGGGGTGATTTCTCTCCCTCTCTCTGTGTTTGGGGTGATTTCTCTCCCTCTCTCTGTGTTTGGGGTGATTTCTCTCTCTTTCTCTGTGTTTGGGGTGATTTCTCTCTCTCTCTCTCTCTGTTTTTGGGGTAATTTCTCTCTGTCTGTGTTTGGGGCGACTTCTCTCTCTCTGTGTGTTTGTGGTGGTTTCTCTCTCTATGTGTTTGGGGTGATTTCTCTCTATGTTTCTGGTGTGATTTCTCTCACTCTCTCTGTGTTTGGGGTGAATTCTCTCTCCCTCTATGTGTTTGGGGTGATTTCTCTCTCTATGTGTTAGGGGTGATTTCTCTCTCTCTGTGTTTGGGGCGACTTCTCTCTCTCTGTGTGTTTGTGGTGGTTTCTCTCTCTATGTGTTTGGGGTGATTTCTCTCTCTCTATGTTTTTGGTGATTTCTCTCCCTCTCTGTGTGTTTGGGGTGATTTCTCTCTCTCTGTGTTTGGGGTGATTTCTCTCTCTCTCTCTGTGTTTGGGGGTGATTTCTCTCTCTCTCTCTGTTTGGGGGTGATTTCGCTCTCTCTCTGTGTTGGGGGTGATTTCTCTCTCTCTCTGTGTTTGGGGTTGATATATCTCTATCTCTGTGTTTGCGGGAGATGTCTCTCTCTCTCTGTGTTGGGGGTGATTTCTCTCTCTCTCTCTGTGTTTGGGGTTGATATATCTCTATCTCTGTGTTTGCGGGAGATGTCTCTCTCTCTCTGTGTTTGGGGTGACTTCTCTCTCTCTGTGTGTTTGTGGTGGTTTCTCTCTCTATGTGTTTGGGGTGATTTCTCTCTCTCTATGTTTTTGGTGATTTCTCTCCCTCTCTGTGTGTTTGGGGTGATTTCTCTCTCTCTGTGTTTGGGGTGATTTCTCTCTCTCTCTCTGTGTTTGGGGTGATTTCTATCTCTCTCTCTGTGTTTGTGGTGATTTTTCTCTCTCTGTGTGTTGGGGGTGATTTCCCTCTCTCTGTGATTGGGGTGATTTCTCTCCCTCTCCTTGTGTTTGGGGTCATTTCTCTCTCTCTCTGTGTTTAGGGTGATTTCTCTCTCTCTGTGTTTGGGGTGATTTCTCTCTCTGTGTGTTTGGGGTGGTTTCTCTCTCTATGTGTTTGGGGTGATTTCTCTCTGTGTGTTTAGGGGTGATTTCTCGCTCTCTCTGTGTTTGGGTGATTTCTCTCTCTCTCTCTCTCTCTGTGTGTTTGGGGTGATTTCTCTCTCTCTGTGTTTGTGGTGATTTATCTCTCTCTCTCTCTGTGTGTTTGGGGTGATTTCTCTCTCTCTGTGTTTGGGGTGATTTCTCTCTCTCTGTGTGCTTCGGGTGATTTCTCTCTCTATGTGTTTGGGGTGATTTCTCCCTCTCTCTGTGTGTTTGGGGTGATTTCTCTCTCTCTCTGTGTTTGGGGTGATTTCTCTCTCTCTCTCTGTATTTGGGGTGATTTCTCTCTCTCTCTGTGTTTGGGGTGATTTCTCTCTCTCTCTGTGTTTGGGGTGATTTCTGTCTCTTTCTGTTTTTGGGGTGATTTCTCTCTCTTTCTCTGTGTTTGGGGTGATTTCTCTCTCTCTCTCTGTATTTGGGGTGATTTCTCTCTCTCTCTGTGTTTGGGGTGATTTCTCTCTCTCTCTGTGTTTGGGGTGATTTCTGTCTATCTCTGTTTTTGGGGTGATTTCTCTCTCTTTCTCTGTGTTTGGGGTGATTTCTCTCTCTCTCTCTGTGTTTGGGGGGGGATATTTCTCTCTCTCTGTGTTTGGGGTGATTTCTCTCTCTCTCTGTGTTTGGGGTGATTTCCCTCTCTCTCTGTGTGTTTGGGATGATTTCTCTTTCTCTCTGTGTGTTTGGGGTGATTTCTCTCTCTCTCTCTCTCTCTGTGTTTGGGGTGAATTCTCTCTCCCTCTCTGTGTTTGGGGTGTTTTCTCTCTCTCTCTGTGTGTGTTTGGGGTGGTTTCTCTCTCTGTTTTTGGGGTGATTTCTCTCTCTCTTTCTCAGTGTTTGGGGTGATTTCTCTGTGTTTGGGGTGATTTCTCTCTGTGTTTGGGGTGATTTCTCTCTCTCTCTCTGTGTTTGGGGGTGATTTCTCTCTCTCTCTCTGTGTTGGGGGTGATTTCTCTCTCTCTCTGTGTTTGGGGTTGATATATCTCTATCTCTGTGTTTGCGGGAGATGTCTCTCTCTCTCTGTGTTGGGGGTGATTTCTCTCTCTCTCTCTGTGTTTGGGGTTGATATATCTCTATCTCTGTGTTTGCGGGAGATGTCTCTCTCTCTCTGTGTTGGGGGTGCTTTCTCTCCCTCTCTCTGTGTTTGGGGTGATTTCTCTCTCTTTCTCTGTGTTGGGGTGATTTCTCTCTCTCTCTGTTTTTGGGGTAATTTCTCTCTGTCTGTGTTTGGGGCGACTTCTCTCTCTGTGTGTGTTTGTGGTGGTTTCTCTCTCTATGTGTTTGGGGTGATTTCTCTCTCTCTGTGTGTGTTTGGGGTGATTTCTCTCTCTCTCTCTCTCTCTGTGTGTTTGGGGTGATTTCTCTCTCTCTCTCTCTCTCTCTCTCTCTCTGTGTTTGGGGTGAATTCTCTCTCCCTCTCTGTGTTTGGGGTGATTTCTCTCTCTCTGTGTTTGGGGTGATTTCTGTCTATCTCTGTTTTTGGGGTGATTTCTCTCTCTTTCTCTGTGTTTGGGGTGATTTCTCTCTCTCTCTCTCTGTGTTTGGGGGGGATATTTCTCTCTCTCTGTGTTTGGGGTGATTTCCCTCTCTCTCTGTGTGTTTGGGGTGATTTCCCTCTCTCTCTGTGTGTTTGGGGTGATTTCTCTCTCTCTCTCTCTCTCTGTGTGTTTGGGGTGATTTCTCTCTCTCTCTCTCTCTCTGTGTTGGGGGTGATTTCTCTCCCTCTCTCTGTGTTTGGGGTGATTTCTCTCCCTCTCTCTGTGTTTGGGGTGATTTCTCTCTCTTTCTCTGTGTTTGGGGTGATTTCTCTCTCTCTCTCTCTCTGTTTTTGGGGTAATTTCTCTCTGTCTGTGTTTGGGGCGACTTCTCTCTCTCTGTGTGTTTGTGGTGGTTTCTCTCTCTATGTGTTTGGGGTGATTTCTCTCTATGTTTCTGGTGTGATTTCTCTCACTCTCTCTGTGTTTGGGGTGAATTCTCTCTCCCTCTATGTGTTTGGGGTGATTTCTCTCTCTATGTGTTAGGGGTGATTTCTCTCTCTCTGTGTTTGGGGCGACTTCTCTCTCTCTGTGTGTTTGTGGTGGTTTCTCTCTCTATGTGTTTGGGGTGATTTCTCTCTCTCTATGTTTTTGGTGATTTCTCTCCCTCTCTGTGTGTTTGGGGTGATTTCTCTCTCTCTGTGTTTGGGGTGATTTCTCTCTCTCTCTCTGTGTTTGGGGGTGATTTCTCTCTCTCTCTCTGTTTGGGGGTGATTTCGCTCTCTCTCTGTGTTGGGGGTGATTTCTCTCTCTCTCTGTGTTTGGGGTTGATATATCTCTATCTCTGTGTTTGCGGGAGATGTCTCTCTCTCTCTGTGTTGGGGGTGATTTCTCTCTCTCTCTCTGTGTTTGGGGTTGATATATCTCTATCTCTGTGTTTGCGGGAGATGTCTCTCTCTCTCTGTGTTTGGGGTGACTTCTCTCTCTCTGTGTGTTTGTGGTGGTTTCTCTCTCTATGTGTTTGGGGTGATTTCTCTCTCTCTATGTTTTTGGTGATTTCTCTCCCTCTCTGTGTGTTTGGGGTGATTTCTCTCTCTCTGTGTTTGGGGTGATTTCTCTCTCTCTCTCTGTGTTTGGGGTGATTTCTATCTCTCTCTCTGTGTTTGTGGTGATTTTTCTCTCTCTGTGTGTTGGGGGTGATTTCCCTCTCTCTGTGATTGGGGTGATTTCTCTCCCTCTCCTTGTGTTTGGGGTCATTTCTCTCTCTCTCTGTGTTTAGGGTGATTTCTCTCTCTCTGTGTTTGGGGTGATTTCTCTCTCTGTGTGTTTGGGGTGGTTTCTCTCTCTATGTGTTTGGGGTGATTTCTCTCTGTGTGTTTAGGGGTGATTTCTCGCTCTCTCTGTGTTTGGGTGATTTCTCTCTCTCTCTCTCTCTCTGTGTGTTTGGGGTGATTTCTCTCTCTCTGTGTTTGTGGTGATTTATCTCTCTCTCTCTCTGTGTGTTTGGGGTGATTTCTCTCTCTCTGTGTTTGGGGTGATTTCTCTCTCTCTGTGTGCTTCGGGTGATTTCTCTCTCTATGTGTTTGGGGTGATTTCTCCCTCTCTCTGTGTGTTTGGGGTGATTTCTCTCTCTCTCTGTGTTTGGGGTGATTTCTCTCTCTCTCTCTGTATTTGGGGTGATTTCTCTCTCTCTCTGTGTTTGGGGTGATTTCTCTCTCTCTCTGTGTTTGGGGTGATTTCTGTCTCTTTCTGTTTTTGGGGTGATTTCTCTCTCTTTCTCTGTGTTTGGGGTGATTTCTCTCTCTCTCTCTGTATTTGGGGTGATTTCTCTCTCTCTCTGTGTTTGGGGTGATTTCTCTCTCTCTCTGTGTTTGGGGTGATTTCTGTCTATCTCTGTTTTTGGGGTGATTTCTCTCTCTTTCTCTGTGTTTGGGGTGATTTCTCTCTCTCTCTCTGTGTTTGGGGGGGATATTTCTCTCTCTCTGTGTTTGGGGTGATTTCTCTCTCTCTCTGTGTTTGGGGTGATTTCCCTCTCTCTCTGTGTGTTTGGGATGATTTCTCTTTCTCTCTGTGTGTTTGGGGTGATTTCTCTCTCTCTCTCTCTCTCTGTGTTTGGGGTGAATTCTCTCTCCCTCTCTGTGTTTGGGGTGTTTTCTCTCTCTCTCTGTGTGTGTTTGGGGTGGTTTCTCTCTCTGTTTTTGGGGTGATTTCTCTCTCTCTTTCTCAGTGTTTGGGGTGATTTCTCTGTGTTTGGGGTGATTTCTCTCTGTGTTTGGGGTGATTTCTCTCTCTCTCTCTGTGTTTGGGGGTGATTTCTCTCTCTCTCTCTGTGTTGGGGGTGATTTCTCTCTCTCTCTGTGTTTGGGGTTGATATATCTCTATCTCTGTGTTTGCGGGAGATGTCTCTCTCTCTCTGTGTTGGGGGTGATTTCTCTCTCTCTCTCTGTGTTTGGGGTTGATATATCTCTATCTCTGTGTTTGCGGGAGATGTCTCTCTCTCTCTGTGTTGGGGGTGCTTTCTCTCCCTCTCTCTGTGTTTGGGGTGATTTCTCTCTCTTTCTCTGTGTTGGGGTGATTTCTCTCTCTCTCTGTTTTTGGGGTAATTTCTCTCTGTCTGTGTTTGGGGCGACTTCTCTCTCTGTGTGTGTTTGTGGTGGTTTCTCTCTCTATGTGTTTGGGGTGATTTCTCTCTCTCTGTGTGTGTTTGGGGTGATTTCTCTCTCTCTCTCTCTCTCTGTGTGTTTGGGGTGATTTCTCTCTCTCTCTCTCTCTCTCTCTCTCTCTCTGTGTTTGGGGTGAATTCTCTCTCCCTCTCTGTGTTTGGGGTGATTTCTCTCTCTCTGTGTTTGGGGTGATTTCTGTCTATCTCTGTTTTTGGGGTGATTTCTCTCTCTTTCTCTGTGTTTGGGGTGATTTCTCTCTCTCTCTCTCTGTGTTTGGGGGGGATATTTCTCTCTCTCTGTGTTTGGGGTGATTTCCCTCTCTCTCTGTGTGTTTGGGGTGATTTCCCTCTCTCTCTGTGTGTTTGGGGTGATTTCTCTCTCTCTCTCTCTCTCTGTGTGTTTGGGGTGATTTCTCTCTCTCTCTCTCTCTCTGTGTTTGGGGTGAATTCTCTCTCCCTCTCTGTGTTTGGGGTGATTTCTCTCTCTCTCTGTGCGTTTGGGGTGGTTTCTCTCTCTGTTTTTGGGGTGATTTCTCTCTCTCTTTCTCTGTGTTTGGGGTGATTTCTCTGTGTTTGGGGTGATTTCTCTCTGTGTTTGGGGTGATTTCTCTCTCTCTCTCTCTGTGTTTGGGGGTGATTTCTCTCTCTCTCTCTGTTTGGGGGTGATTTCGCTCTCTCTCTGCGTTGGGGGTGATTTCTCTCTCTCTCTGTGTTTGGGGTTGATATATCTCTATCTCTGTGTTTGGGGGTGATTTCGCTCTCTCTCTGCGTTGGGGGTGATTTCTCTCTCTCTCTGTGTTTGGGGTTGATATATCTCTATCTCTGTGTTTGTGGGAGATGTCTCTCTCTCTCTGTGTTGGGGGTGATTTCTCTCCCTCTCTCTGTGTTTGGGGTGATTTCTCTCCCTCTCTCTGTGTTTGGGGTGATTTCTCTCTCTTTCTCTGTGTTTGGTGTGATTTCTCTCTCTCTCTCTCTCTCTCTGTTTTTGGGGTAATTTCTCTCTGTCTGTGTTTGGGGCGACTTCTCTCTCTCTCTGTGTTTGTGGTGGTTTCTCTCTCTATGTATTTGGGGTTATTTCTCTCTATGTTTTTGGTGTGATTTCTCTCACTCTCTCTGTGTTTGGGGTGAATTCTCTCTCCCTCTAAGTGTTTGGGGTGATTTCTCTCTCTATGTGTTAGGGGTGATTTCTCTCTCTATGTGTTTGGGGCGACTTCTCTCTCTCTCTGTGTTTGGGGTGATTTCTCTCTCTCTACGTTTTTGGTGATTTCTCTCCCTCTCTGTGTGTTTGGGGTGATTTCTCTCTCTCTGTGTTTGGGGTGATTTCTCTCTCTCTCTCTGTGTTTGGGGTGATTTCTATCTCTCTCTCTGTGTTTGTGGTGATTTCTCTCTCTCTGTGTGTTGGGGGTGATTTCCCTCTCAATGTGTTTGGGGTGATTTCTCTCTTTATGTGTTTGGGTTGATTTCTCTCTCTCTCTCTGTGTTTGGGGTGATTTCTCTCTCTCTGTGATTGGGGTGATTTCTCTCCCTCTCCTTGTGTTTGGGGTCATTTCTCTCTCTCTCTGTGTTTGGGGTGATTTCTCTCTCTGTGTTTGGGGTGATTTCTCTCTCTGTGTGTTTGGGGTGGTTTCTCCCTCTATGTGTTTGGGGTGATTTCTCTCTGTGTGTTTAGGGGTGATTTCTCACACTCTCTCTGTGTTTGGGGTGATTTCTCGCTCTCTCTGTGTTTGGGTGATTTCTCTCTCTCTCTCTGTGTGTTTGGGGTGATTTCTCTCTCTCTGTGTTTGTGGTGATTTCTCTCTCTCTCTCTCTCTCTGTTTGGGGTCATTTCTCTCTCTCTGTGTTTGGGGTGATTTCTCTCTCTCTCTGTGTGTGTTTGGGGTGATTTCTCTCTCTCTGTGTTTGGGGTGATTTCTCTCTCTCTCTGTGTTTCGGGTGATTTCTCTCTCTATGTGTTTGGGGTGATTTCTCCCTCTCTCTGTGTGTTTGGGGTGATTTCTCTCTCTCTCTGTGTTTGGGGTGATTTCTCTCTCTCTCTGTATTTGGGGTGATTTCTCTCTCTCTCTGTGTTTGGGGTGATTTCTCTCTCTCTCTGTGTTTGGGGTGATTTCTGTCTCTTCTGTATTTGGGGTGATTTCTCTCTCTTTCTCTGTGTTTGGGGTGATTTCTCTCTCTCTCTCTGTATTTGGGGTGATTTCTCTCTCTCTCTGTGTTTGGGGTGATTTCTCTCTCTCTCTGTGTTTGGGGTGATTTCTGTCTATCTCTGTTTTTGGGGTGATTTCTCTCTCTTTCTCTGTGTTTGGGGTGATTTCTCTCTCTCTCTCTCTGTGTTTGGGGGTGATATTTCTCTCTCACTGTGTTTGGGGTGATTTCTCTCTCTCTCTGTGTTTGGGGTGATTTCCCTCTCTCTCTCTGTGTGTTTGGGGTGATTTCTCTCTCTCTCTCTCTCTCTCTCTCTGTGTTTGGGGTGATTTCTCTCTCTCTCTCTCTCTCTGTGTTTGGGGTGAATTCTCTCTCCCCCTCTGTGTTTGGGGTGATTTCTCTCTCTTTCTCTGTGTTTGGGGTGATTTCTCTCTCTCTCTCTGTATTTGGGGTGATTTCTCTCTCTCTCTGTGTTTGGGGTGATTTCTCTCTCTCTCTGTGTTTGGGGTGATTTCTGTCTATCTCTGTTTTTGGGGTGATTTCTCTCTCTTTCTCTGTGTTTGGGGTGATTTCTCTCTCTCTCTCTGTGTTTGGGGGGGATATTTCTCTCTCTCTGTGTTTGGGGTGATTTCTCTCTCTCTCTGTGTTTGGGGTGATTTCCCTCTCTCTCTGTGTGTTTGGTGTGATTTCTCTCTCTCTCTCTCTCTCTCTCTCTCTCTCTGTGTTTGGGGTGATTTCTCTCTCTCTCTCTCTCTCTCTCTGTGTTTGGGGTGAATTCTCTCTCCCTCTCTGTGTTTGGGGTGATTTCTCTTTCTCTCTCTGTGTGTTTGGGGTGGTTTCTCTCTCTGTTTTTGGGGTGATTTCTCTCTCTCTTTCTCTGTGTTTGGGGTGATTTCTCTGTGTTTGGGGTGATTTCTCTCTGTGTTTGGGGTGATTTCTCTCTCTCTCTGTGTTTGGGGGTGATTTCTCTCTCTCTCTCTGTTTGGGGGTGATTTCGCTCTCTCTCTGTGTTGGGGGTGATTTCTCTCTCTCACTCTGTGTTTGGGGTTGATATATCTCTATCTCTGTGTTTGTGGGAGATGTCTCTCTCTCTCTGTGTTGGGGGTGATTTCTCTCTCTCTCTCTGTGTTTGGGGTTGATATATCTCTATCTCTGTGTTTGCGGGAGATGTCTCTCTCTCTCTGTGTTGGGGGTGATTTCTCTCCCTCTCTCTGTGTTTGGGGTGATTTCTCTCTCTTTCTCTGTGTTTGGGGTGATTTCTCTCTCTCTCTCTCTCTGTTTTTGGGGTAATTTCTCTCTCTGTGTGTTTGGGGCGACTTCTCTCTCTCTGTGTGTTTGTGGTGGTTTCTCTCTCTATGTGTTTGGGGTGATTTCTCTCTATGTTTTTGGTGTGATTTCTCTCACTCTCTCTGTGTTTGGGGTGATTTCTCTCACTTTCTGTGTTTGGGGTTATTTCTCTCTCTATGTGTTAGGGGTGATTTCTCTCTCTCTGTGTTTGGGGTGACTTCTCTCTCTCTGTGTGTTTGTGGTGGTTTCTCTCTCTATGTGTTTGGGGTGATTTCTCTCTCTCTATGTTTTTGGTGTGATTTCTCTCACTCCCTCTGTGTTTGGGGTGATTTCTCTCTCTCTGTGTTTGGGGTGATTTGTCTCTCTTTCTGTGTTTGGGGTTATTTCTCTCTCTTTGTGTTTGGAGTGATTTCTCTCTCTCTGTGTTTGGGGATGATTTCTCTCTCTCTCTCTGTGTATGGGGTGATTTCTCTCTCTGTGTGTTTGGGGTGATTTCTCTCTCTCTGTGTTTGGGGTGATTTCTTTCTATGTGCGTTTGGGGCGACTTCTCTCACTGTCTCTGTGTTTAGGATGATTTCTCTCTCTCTGTGTTTAGGGTTATTTCACTCTCTCTGTGTTTGGGGTGATTTCTCTCTCTCTGTGTTTGGGGTGATTTCTCTCCCCCTCTTTGTGTTTGGCATGATTTCTCTCTCTCTGTGTTCCGGTCATTTCTCTCTCTGTGTGTTTGGGGTGATTTCTCTCTCTCTGTGTGTTTGGGGTGATTTCCCTCTCTATGTGTTTGGGGTGATTTCTCTCTTTATGTGTTTGGGGTGATTTCTCTCTCTCTTTCTCTGTGTTTGGGGTGATTTCTCTCCCTCTGTGTGTTTGGGGTGATTTCTCTCTCTATGTGTTTGTGGTGATTTCTCTCTTTATGTGTTTGGGGTGATTTCTGTCTCTCTCTGTGTTTGGGGTGATTTCTCTCTCTCTGTGATTGGGGTGATTTCTTTCCCTCTCTTTGTGTTTGGGGTGATTTCTCTCACTCTCTCTGTGTTTGGGGTGATTTCTCTCTCGGTGTTTGGGGTGATTTCTCGCTCCCTCTGTGTTTGGGGTGATTTCTCTCTCTCTCTCTCTCTGTGTTTGGGGTGATTTCTCTCTCTCTCTGTGCTTGGGGTGATTTCTCTCTCTCTGTGTTTGGGGTGATTTCTCTGTGTTTGGGGTGATTTCTCTCTCTGTGTGTGTTTGGGGTGATTTCTCTCTGTGTTTGGGGTGATTTCTCTGTGTTTGGGGTGATTTCTCTCTCTCTGTGTTTGGGGTGATTTCTCTCTCTCTCTGCGTTTGGGGTGACTTCTCTCTCTCTGTGTTTGGGGTGATTTCTCTGTGTTTGGGGTGATTTCTCTCTCTCTGTGTGTTTGGGGTGATTTCTCTCTGTGTTTGGGGTGATTTCTCTGTGTTTGGGGTGATTTCTCTCACTGTCTCTGTGTTTGGGGTGATTTCTCTCTCTCTCACTCTGTGTTTTGGGGTGATTTCTTTCTCTGTGTGTTTGGGGTGATTTCTCTCTCTCTGTGTTTGGGGTGATTTCTCTCTCTCTGTGTTTGGGGTGATTTCTCTCTCTCTCTCTCTCTGTGTTTGGGGTGATTTCTCTCTCTCTCTGTGTTTGGGGTGACTTCTCTCTCTCTGTGTTCGGGGTGATTTCTCTGTGTTTGGGGTGATTTCTCTCTCTGTGTGTGTTTGGGGTGATTTCTCTCTGTGTTTGGGGTGATTTCTCTGTGTTTGGGGTGATTTCTCTCTCTCTCTGTGTTTAGGGTGATTTCTCTCACTGTCTCTGTGTTTGGGGTGATTTCTCTCTCTCTCTCTCTGTGTTTGGGGTGATTTTTTTCTCTCTCTCTCTGTGTTTGTGTATGATTTCTCTCTCTCTCTCTCTCTCTCTCTCTTTCTTTGTTTGGGGGTGATTTCTCTCCCTCTCTGTTTGGGGGAAGTTTCTCTCTCCCCCTCTCTTTCTTTTGGGGTGATTTCTCACTCTCTCTCTCTCTCTCTCTCTCTCTCTCTGTGTTTGGGGTGATTTCTCTCTCTGTGTGTTTGGAGTGATTTCTCTCTCTTTGTGTTTGGAGTGATTTCTCTCTCTCTCTCTCTCTCTCTCTCTCTGTGTTTGGGGTGATTTCTCTCACTCTGTGTTTTGGGGTGATTTCTTTCTCTGTGTGTTTGGGGTGATTTCTCTCTCTCTGTGTTTGGGGTGATTTCTCTCTCTGTGTGTTTGGGGTGATTTCTCTCTCTCTCTCTCTCTGTGTTTGGGGTGATTTCTCTCTCTCTGTGTTTGGGGTGATTTCTCTCTCTCTCTCTGTGTTTGGGGTGATTTCTCTCTCTCTCTGTGTTTGGGGTGACTTCTCTCTCTCTCTCTCTCTGTGTTTGGGGTGATTTCTCTCTCTCTCTGTGTTTGGCGTGACTTCTCTCTCTCTGTGTTTGGGGTGATTTCTCTGTGTTTGGGGTGATTTCTCTCTCTCTGTGTGTTTGGGGTGATTTCTCTCTGTGTTTTGGGTGATTTCTCTGTGTTTGGGGTGATTTCTCTCTCTCTCTGTGTGTTTGGGGTGATTTTTTTCTCTCTCTCTCTCTGTGTTTGTGTATGATTTCTCTCTCTCTCTCTCTCTTTCTTTGTTTGGGGGTGATTTCTCTCCCTCTCTTTCTTTATATGGGGGTGATTTCTCTCCCTCTCTGTTTGGGGGAAGTTTCTCTCTCTTTCTTTTGGGGTGATTTCTCACCCTCTCTCTCTCTCTCTCTCTCTGTGTTTGGGGTGATTTCTCTCTCTGTGTGTTTGGGGTGATTTCTCTCTCTTTGTGTTTGGAGTGATTTCTCTCTCTCTCTCTCTCTCTCTGTGTTTGGGGTGATTTCTCTCACTCTGTGTTTTGGGGTGATTTCTTTCTCTGTGTGTTTGGGGTGATTTCTCTCTCTCTGTGTTTGGGGTGATTTCTCTCTCTGTGTGTTTGGGGTGATTTCTCTCTCTCTCTGTGTTTGGGGTGATTTCTCTCTCTCTGTGTTTGGGGTGATTTCTCTCTCTATGTGTTTGGGGTGATTTCTCTCTTTATGTGTTTGGGGTGATTTCTCTCCCTCTCTTTGTGTTTGGGGCGATTTCTCTCTCTCTCTGTGTTTGGGGTGGTTTCTCTCTCTCTCTGTGTTTGGGGTGATTTCTCTCTCTGTGTGTTTGGGGTGATTTCTCTCACTGTCTCTGTGTTTGGGGTGATTTCTCTCACTTTCTGTGTTTGGGGTTATTTCTCTCTCTTTGTGTTTGGAGTGATTTCTCTCTCTCTGTGTTTGGGGATGATTTCTCTCTCTCTGTGTATGGGGTGATTTCTCTCTCTGTGCGTTTGGGGCGATTTCTCTCACTGTCTCTGTGTTTGGGATGATTTCTCTCTCTCTGTGTTTCGGGTTATTTCACTCTCTATGTGTTTGGGGTGATTTCTCTCTCTGTGTGTTTGGGGTGATTTCTCTCACTGTCTCTGTGTTTGGGGTGATTTGTCTCTCTTTCTGTGTTTGGGGTTATTTCTCTCTCTTTGTGTTTGGAGTGATTTCTCTCTCTCTGTGTTTGGGGATGATTTCTCTCTCTCTCTCTGTGTATGGGGTGATTTCTCTCTCTGTGCGTTTGGGGCGATTTCTCTCACTGTCTCTGTGTTTGGGATGATTTCTCTCTCTCTGTGTTTAGGGTTATTTCACTCTCTATGTGTTTGGGGTGATTTCTCTCTCTCTGTGTTTGGGGTGATTTCTCTCCCCCTCTTTGTGTTTGGCGTGATTTCTCTCTCTCTGTGTTCCGGTCATTTCTCTCTGTGTGTGTGGGGTGATTTCTCTCTCTCTGTGTGTTTGGGGTGATTTCCCTCTCTATGTGTTTGGGGTGATTTCTCTCTTTATGTGTTTGGGGTGATTTCTCTCTCTCTTTCTCTGTGTTTGGGGTGATTTCTCTCTCTCTGTGTGTTTGGGGTGATTTCTCTCTCTATGTGTTTGTGGTGATTTCTCTCTTTATGTGTTTGGGGTGATTTCTGTCTCTCTCTGTGTTTGGGGGTGATTTCTCTCTCTCTGTGATTGGGGTGATTTCTTTCCCTCTCTTTGTGTTTGGGGTGATTTCTCTCTCTCCCTGTGTTTGGGGTGATTTCTCTCTCTGTGTTTGGGGTGATTTCTCTCTCTGTGTGTTTGGGTGGTTTCTCTCTCTATGGGTTTGTGGTGATTTCTCTCTCTGTGTGTGTTTAGGGGTGATTTCTCTCACTCTCTCTGTGTTTGGGGTGATTTCTCTCTCTGTGTTTGGGGTGATTTCTCGCTCCCTCTATGTTTGGGGTGATTTCTCTCTCTCTCTCTCTCTGTGTTTGGGGTGATTTCTCTCTCTCTGTGTGTTTGGGGTGATTTCTCTCTCTCTCTCTGTGTTTGGGGTGATTTCTCTATGTGTTTGGGGTGATTTCTCTCTCTCTCTCTGTGTTTGGGGTGATTTCTCTCTCTCTCTGTGTTTGGGGTGACTTCTCTCTCTCTCTGTGTTTGGGGTGATTTCTCTCTCTCTCTCTGTGTATGGGGTGATTTCTCTCTCTGTGTGTTTGGGGTGATTTCTCTCTCTCTGTGTTTGGGGTGATTTCTTTCTATGTGCGTTTGGGGCGACTTCTCTCACTGTCTCTGTGTTTAGGATGATTTCTCTCTCTCTGTGTTTAGGGTTATTTCACTCTCTATGTGTTTGGGGTGATTTCTCTCTCTCTGTGTTTGGGGTGATTTCTCTCCCCCTCTTTGTGTTTGGCATGATTTCTCTCTCTCTGTGTTCCGGTCATTTCTCTCTCTGTGTGTTTGGGGTGATTTCTCTCTCTCTGTGTGTTTGGGGTGATTTCCCTCTCTATGTGTTTGGGGTGATTTCTCTCTTTATGTGTTTGGGGTGATTTCTCTCTCTCTTTCTCTGTGTTTGGGGTGATTTCTCTCTCTCTGTGTGTTTGGGGTGATTTCTCTCTCTATGTGTTTGTGGTGATTTCTCTCTTTATGTGTTTGGGGTGATTTCTGTCTCTCTCTGTGTTTGGGGTGATTTCTCTCTCTCTGTGATTGGGGTGATTTCTTTCCCTCTCTTTGTGTTTGGGGTGATTTCTCTCACTCTCTCTGTGTTTGGGGTGATTTCTCTCTCTGTGTTTGGGGTGATTTCTCGCTCCCTCTGTGTTTGGGGTGATTTCTCTCTCTCTCTCTCTCTGTGTTTGGGGTGATTTCTCTCTCTCTCTGTGCTTGGGGTGATTTCTCTCTCTCTGTGTTTGGGGTGATTTCTCTGTGTTTGGGGTGATTTCTCTCTCTGTGTGTGTTTGGGGTGATTTCTCTCTGTGTTTGGGGTGATTTCTCTGTGTTTGGGGTGATTTCTCTCTCTCTGTGTTTGGGGTGATTTCTCTCTCTCTCTGCGTTTGGGGTGACTTCTCTCTCTCTGTGTTTGGGGTGATTTCTCTGTGTTTGGGGTGATTTCTCTCTCTCTGTGTGTTTGGGGTGATTTCTCTCTGTGTTTGGGGTGATTTCTCTGTGTTTGGGGTGATTTCTCTCACTGTCTCTGTGTTTGGGGTGATTTCTCTCTCTCTCACTCTGTGTTTTGGGGTGATTTCTTTCTCTGTGTGTTTGGGGTGATTTCTCTCTCTCTGTGTTTGGGGTGATTTCTCTCTCTCTCTGTGTTTGGGGTGACTTCTCTCTCTCTCTGTGTTTGGGGTGATTTCTCTCTCTCTCTCTGTGTATGGGGTGATTTCTCTCTCTGTGTGTTTGGGGTGATTTCTCTCTCTCTGTGTTTGGGGTGATTTCTTTCTATGTGCGTTTGGGGCGACTTCTCTCACTGTCTCTGTGTTTAGGATGATTTCTCTCTCTCTGTGTTTAGGGTTATTTCACTCTCTCTGTGTTTGGGGTGATTTCTCTCTCTCTGTGTTTGGGTTGATTTCTCTCCCCCTCTTTGTGTTTGGCATGATTTCTCTCTCTCTGTGTTCCGGTCATTTCTCTCTCTGTGTGTTTGGGGTGATTTCTCTCTCTCTGTGTGTTTGGGGTGATTTCCCTCTCTATGTGTTTGGGGTGATTTCTCTCTTTATGTGTTTGGGGTGATTTCTCTCTCTCTTTCTCTGTGTTTGGGGTGATTTCTCTCTCTCTGTGTGTTTGGGGTGATTTCTCTCTCTATGTGTTTGTGGTGATTTCTCTCTTTATGTGTTTGGGGTGATTTCTGTCTCTCTCTGTGTTTGGGGTGATTTCTCTCTCTCTGTGATTGGGGTGATTTCTTTCCCTCTCTTTGTGTTTGGGGTGATTTCTCTCACTCTCTCTGTGTTTGGGGTGATTTCTCTCTCTGTGTTTGGGGTGATTTCTCGCTCCCTCTGTGTTTGGGGTGATTTCTCTCTCTCTCTCTCTCTGTGTTTGGGGTGATTTCTCTCTCTCTCTGTGCTTGGGGTGATTTCTCTCTCTCTGTGTTTGGGGTGATTTCTCTGTGTTTGGGGTGATTTCTCTCTCTGTGTGTGTTTGGGGTGATTTCTCTCTGTGTTTGGGGTGATTTCTCTGTGTTTGGGGTGATTTCTCTCTCTCTGTGTTTGGGGTGATTTCTCTCTCTCTCTGCGTTTGGGGTGACTTCTCTCTCTCTGTGTTTGGGGTGATTTCTCTGTGTTTGGGGTGATTTCTCTCTCTGTGTGTGTTTGGGGTGATTTCTCTCTGTGTTTGGGGTGATTTCTCTGTGTTTGGGGTGATTTCTCTCACTGTCTCTGTGTTTGGGGTGATTTCTCTCTCTCTCACTCTGTGTTTTGGGGTGATTTCTTTCTCTGTGTGTTTGGGGTGATTTCTCTCTCTCTGTGTTTGGGGTGATTTCTCTCTCTCTGTGTTTGGGGTGATTTCTCTCTCTCTCTCTCTCTGTGTTTGGGGTGATTTCTCTCTCTCTCTGTGTTTGGGGTGACTTCTCTCTCTCTGTGTTTGGGGTGATTTCTCTGTGTTTGGGGTGATTTCTCTCTCTGTGTGTGTTTGGGGTGATTTCTCTCTGTGTTTGGGGTGATTTCTCTGTGTTTGGGGTGATTTCTCTCTCTCTCTGTGTTTAGGGTGATTTCTCTCACTGTCTCTGTGTTTGGGGTGATTTCTCTCTCTCTCTCTCTGTGTTTGGGGTGATTTTTTTCTCTCTCTCTCTGTGTTTGTGTATGATTTCTCTCTCTCTCTCTCTCTCTCTCTCTTTCTTTGTTTGGGGGTGATTTCTCTCCCTCTCTGTTTGGGGGAAGTTTCTCTCTCCCCCTCTCTTTCTTTTGGGGTGATTTCTCACTCTCTCTCTCTCTCTCTCTCTCTCTCTCTGTGTTTGGGGTGATTTCTCTCTCTGTGTGTTTGGAGTGATTTCTCTCTCTTTGTGTTTGGAGTGATCTCTCTCTCTCTCTCTCTCTCTCTCTGTGTTTGGGGTGATTTCTCTCACTCTGTGTTTTGGGGTGATTTCTTTCTCTGTGTGTTTGGGGTGATTTCTCTCTCTCTGTGTTTGGGGTGATTTCTCTCTCTGTGTGTTTGGGGTGATTTCTCTCTCTCTCTCTCTCTCTCTGTGTTTGGGGTGATTTCTCTCTCTCTGTGTTTGGGGTGATTTCTCTCTCTCTCTCTGTGTTTGGGGTGATTTCTCTCTCTCTCTGTGTTTGGGGTGACTTCTCTCTCTCTCTCTCTCTGTGTTTGGGGTGATTTCTCTCTCTCTCTGTGTTTGGCGTGACTTCTCTCTCTCTGTGTTTGGGGTGATTTCTCTGTGTTTGGGGTGATTTCTCTCTCTCTGTGTGTTTGGGGTGATTTCTCTCTGTGTTTTGGGTGATTTCTCTGTGTTTGGGGTGATTTCTCTCTCTCTCTGTGTGTTTGGGGTGATTTTTTTCTCTCTCTCTCTCTGTGTTTGTGTATGATTTCTCTCTCTCTCTCTCTCTTTCTTTGTTTGGGGGTGATTTCTCTCCCTCTCTTTCTTTATATGGGGGTGATTTCTCTCCCTCTCTGTTTGGGGGAAGTTTCTCTCTCTTTCTTTTGGGGTGATTTCTCACCCTCTCTCTCTCTCTCTCTCTCTGTGTTTGGGGTGATTTCTCTCTCTGTGTGTTTGGGGTGATTTCTCTCTCTTTGTGTTTGGAGTGATTTCTCTCTCTCTCTCTCTCTCTCTGTGTTTGGGGTGATTTCTCTCACTCTGTGTTTTGGGGTGATTTCTTTCTCTGTGTGTTTGGGGTGATTTCTCTCTCTCTGTGTTTGGGGTGATTTCTCTCTCTGTGTGTTTGGGGTGATTTCTCTCTCTCTCTGTGTTTGGGGTGATTTCTCTCTCTCTGTGTTTGGGGTGATTTCTCTCTCTATGTGTTTGGGGTGATTTCTCTCTTTATGTGTTTGGGGTGATTTCTCTCCCTCTCTTTGTGTTTGGGGCGATTTCTCTCTCTCTCTGTGTTTGGGGTGGTTTCTCTCTCTCTCTGTGTTTGGGGTGATTTCTCTCTCTGTGTGTTTGGGGTGATTTCTCTCACTGTCTCTGTGTTTGGGGTGATTTCTCTCACTTTCTGTGTTTGGGGTTATTTCTCTCTCTTTGTGTTTGGAGTGATTTTTCTCTCTCTGTGTTTGGGGATGATTTCTCTCTCTCTCTCTGTGTATGGGGTGATTTCTCTCTCTGTGCGTTTGGGGCGATTTCTCTCACTGTCTCTGTGTTTGGGATGATTTCTCTCTCTCTGTGTTTAGGGTTATTTCACTCTCTATGTGTTTGGGGTGATTTCTCTCTCTCTGTGTTTGGGGTGATTTCTCTCCCCCTCTTTGTGTTTGGCGTGATTTCTCTCTCTCTGTGTTCCGGTCATTTCTCTCTGTGTGTGTGGGGTGATTTCTCTCTCTCTGTGTGTTTGGGGTGATTTCCCTCTCTATGTGTTTGGGGTGATTTCTCTCTTTATGTGTTTGGGGTGATTTCTCTCTCTCTTTCTCTGTGTTTGGGGTGATTTCTCTCTCTCTGTGTGTTTGGGGTGATTTCTCTCTCTATGTGTTTGTGGTGATTTCTCTCTTTATGTGTTTGGGGTGATTTCTGTCTCTCTCTGTGTTTGGGGGTGATTTCTCTCTCTCTGTGATTGGGGTGATTTCTTTCCCTCTCTTTGTGTTTGGGGTGATTTCTCTCTCTCTCTGTGTTTGGGGTGATTTCTCTCTCTGTGTTTGGGGTGATTTCTCTCTCTGTGTGTTTGGGTGGTTTCTCTCTCTATGGGTTTGTGGTGATTTCTCTCTCTGTGTGTGTTTAGGGGTGATTTCTCTCACTCTCTCTGTGTTTGGGGTGATTTCTCTCTCTGTGTTTGGGGTGATTTCTCGCTCCCTCTATGTTTGGAGTGATTTCTCTCTCTCTCTCTCTCTGTGTTTGGGGTGATTTCTCTCTCTCTGTGTGTTTGGGGTGATTTCTCTCTCTCTCTCTGTGTTTGGGGTGATTTCTCTATGTGTTTGGGGTGATTTCTCTCTCTCTCTCTGTGTTTGGGGTGATTTCTCTCTCTCTCTGTGTTTGGGGTGACTTCTCTCTCTCTCTGTGTTTGGGGTGATTTCTCTCTCTCTCTCTGTGTTTGGGGTGATTTCTCTCTCTCTCTCTCTGTGTTTGGGCTGATTTCTCTATCTCTGTTTGGGGGGGATATTTCTCTCTCTCTGTGTTTGGTGTGATTCCTCTCTCTCTCTCTGTGTTTGGTGTGATTCCTCTCTCTCTCTCTGTGTTTGGGGTGACTTCTCTCTCTCTCTCTCTGTGTTTGGGGTGATTTCTCTCTCTCTCTGTGTTTGGGTTGATTTCTCTCTCTCTCTGTGTTTGGGGTGGTTTCTCTCTCTCTGTGTTTGGGGTGATTTCTCTCTCTGTGTGTTTGGAGTGATTTCTCTCACTGTCTCTGTGTTTGGGGTGATTTGTCTCTCTTTCTGTGTTTGGGGTTATTTCTCTCTCTTTGTGTTTGGAGTGATTTCTCTCTCTCTGTGTTTGGGGATGATTTCTCTCTCTCTCTCTGTGTATGGGGTGATTTGTCTCTCTGTGCGTTTGGGGCGATTTCTTTCCCTCTCTTTGTGTTTGGGGTGATTTCTCTCTCTCTCTCTGTGTTTGGGTTGATTTCTCTCTCTCTGTGATTGGGGTGATTTCTTTCCCTCTCTTTGTGTTTGGGGTGATTTCTCTCTCTCTCTCTGTGTTTGGGGTGATTTCTCTCTCTGTGTTTGGGGTGATTTCTCCCTCTCTCTGTGTTTGGGGCGATTTCTCTCTCTCTCTGTGTTTGGGGTGGTTTCTCTCTCTCTCTGTGTTTGGGGTGATTTCTCTCTCTGTGTGTTTGGGGTGATTTCTCTCACTGTCTCTGTGTTTGGGGTGATTTCTCTCTCTCTGTGTTTGGGGTGATTTCTCTCTCTCTGTGTTTGGGGTGATTTCTCTCTCTGTGCGTTTGGGGCGATTTCTCTCACTGTCTCTGTGTTTGGGGTGATTTCTCTCTCTCTGTGTTTGGGGTGATTTCTCTCCCCCTCTTTGTGTTTGGGGTGATTTCTCTCTCTCTGTGTTCCGGTCATTTCTCTCTCTGTGTGTTTGGGGTGATTTCTCTCTCTCTGTGTGTTTGGGGTGATTTCCCTCTCTATGTGTTTGGGGTGATTTCTCTCTTTATGTGTTTGGGGTGATTTCTCTCTCTCTTTCTCTGTGTTTGGGGTGATTTCTCTCTCTATGTGTTTGTGGTGATTTCTCTCTTTATGTGTTTGGCGTGATTTCTGTCTCTCTCTGTGTTTGGGATGATTTCTCTCTCTCTGTGATTGGGGTGATTTCTTTCCCTCTCTTTGTGTTTGGGGTGATTTCTCTCACTCTCTGTGTTTGGGGTGACTTCTCTCTCTCTCTGTGTTTGGGGTGATTTCTCTCTCTCTCTCTGTGTTTGGGGTGATTTCTCTCTCTCTCTCTCTGTGTTTGGGCTGATTTCTCTATCTCTGTTTGGGGGGGATATTTCTCTCTCTCTGTGTTTGGTGTGATTCCTCTCTCTCTCTCTGTGTTTGGTGTGATTCCTCTCTCTCTCTCTGTGTTTGGGGTGACTTCTCTCTCTCTCTCTCTGTGTTTGGGGTGATTTCTCTCTCTCTCTGTGTTTGGGTTGATTTCTCTCTCTCTCTGTGTTTGGGGTGGTTTCTCTCTCTCTGTGTTTGGGGTGATTTCTCTCTCTGTGTGTTTGGAGTGATTTCTCTCACTGTCTCTGTGTTTGGGGTGATTTGTCTCTCTTTCTGTGTTTGGGGTTATTTCTCTCTCTTTGTGTTTGGAGTGATTTCTCTCTCTCTGTGTTTGGGGATGATTTCTCTCTCTCTCTCTGTGTATGGGGTGATTTGTCTCTCTGTGCGTTTGGGGCGATTTCTTTCCCTCTCTTTGTGTTTGGGGTGATTTCTCTCTCTCTCTCTGTGTTTGGGTTGATTTCTCTCTCTCTGTGATTGGGGTGATTTCTTTCCCTCTCTTTGTGTTTGGGGTGATTTCTCTCTCTCTCTCTGTGTTTGGGGTGATTTCTCTCT
>NW_027598906.1:2500-5000 GCF_964194155.1 Cetorhinus maximus
ACTCCCAGGACAGGTACAGCACGGGGTTAGATACAGAGTAAAGCTCCCTCTACACTGTCCCCATCAAACACTCCCAGGACAGGTACAGCACGGGGTTAGATACAGAGTAAAGCTCCCTCTACACTGTCCCCATCAAACACTCCCAGGACAGGTACAGCACGGGGTTAGATACAGAGTAAAGCTCCCTCTACACCGTCCCCATCAAACACTCCCAGGACAGGTACAGCACGGTGTTAGATACAGAGTAAATCTCCCTCTACACTGTCCCCATCAAACACTCCCAGGACAGGTACAGCACGGTGTTAGATACAGAGTAAAGCTCCCTCTACACTGTCCCCATCAAACACTCCCAGGACAGGTACAGCACGGGGTTAGATACAGAGTAAAGCTCCCTCTACACTGTCCCCATCAAACACTCCCAGGACAGGTACAGCACGGGGTTAGATACAGAGTAAAGCTCCCTCTACACTGTCTCCATCAAACACTCCCAGGACAGGTACAGCACGGGGTTAGATACAGAGTAAAGCTCCCTCTACACTGACCCCATCAAACACTCCCAGGACAGGTACAGCACGGGGTTAGATACAGAGTAAAGCTCCCTCTACACTGACCCCATCAAATACTCCCAGGACAGGTACAGCACGGGGTTAGATACAGAGTAAAGCTCCCTCTACACTGTCCCCATCCAACACTCCCAGGACAGGTACAGCACGGGGTTAGATACAGAGTAAAGCTCCCTCTACACTGACCCCATCAAATACTCCCAGGACAGGTACAGCACGGGGTTAGATACAGAGTAAAGCTCCCTCTACACCGTCCCCATCAAACACTCCCAGGACAGGTACAGCACGGGGTTAGATACAGAGTAAAGCTCCCTCTACACCGTCCCCATCAAACACTCCCAGGACAGGTACAGCACGGGGTTAGATACAGAGTAAAGCTCCATCTACACTGTCCCCATCAAACACTCCAACCAAAGCTCATCAGCTGCAGAAGCCCTCGTCCCTGTCCTCTCCCTCCTCCCGTCTCCCGCCCTCCGTAAACTTCAGCTCATCCCAAACTCTGATGCAACCTCTCCCCAGTGTCCTAACTCGCACCCCATTCACCACCTCCCCTCCCACTCACCCCCTCCCCTCCCACTCACCCCCTCCCCTCCCACTCACCCCCTCCCTCCCTATCTCTGTAACCTCCTCCAGACCCTACAATTCTCATCCAACTGTTCATATCCATCCCTGACCCCCTCCCTCCCTATCTCTGTAACATCCTATGACTCTCCGATATCTCTGCGCTCCTCCGATTCCGGCCCCTCGAGCATCCCCGGATTCCCATCGCTCCGCCGGCTCTCCCTCCCTCCCTCTCTCTCTCCCTCTGTCTCTCTCTCTTTCTCTGTCTGTCTGTCTCTCCCTATCAATCTCCTTTAAGATGCTCCCTCTGTGACTAAAATTTTTGTCACGTGTCCCCTATCCCCTCATGTATGTTAGTATAATGGACCGGAGGGGATTGAGGGAGAGGGGGAGAAGGTGGGTAGGTGGGGATTGGGGGAGAAGGTGGGTAGGTGGGGATTGAGGGAGACGGGGAGAAGGTGGGTAGGTGGGGATTGAGGGAGACGGGGAGAAGGTGGGTCGGTGGGGATTGAGGGAGACGGGGAGAAGGTGGGTAGGTGGGGATTGAGGGAGACGGGGAGAAGGTGGGTAGGTGGGGATTGAGGGAGACGGGGAGAAGGTGGGTAGGTGGGGATTGAGGGAGACGGGGAGAAGGATGGGTAGGTGGGGATTGAGGGAGACGGGGAGAAGGTGGGTAGGTGGGGATTGAGGGAGACGGGGAGAAGGTGGGTGGGTGGGGATTGAGGGAGACGGGGAGAAGGTGGGTAGGTGGGGATTGAGGGAGACGGGGAGAAGGTGGGTAGGTGGGGATTGAGGGAGTCGGGGAGAAGGTGGGTAGGTGGGGATTGAGGGAGACGGGGAGAAGGTGGGTAGGTGGGGATTGAGGGAGATGGGGAGAAGGTGGGTAGGTGGGGATTGAGGGAGACGGGGAGAAGGTGGGTTGGTGGGGATTGAGGGAGACGGGGAGAAGGTGGGTAGGTGGGGATTGAGGGAGACGGGGAGATGGTGGGTGGGTGGGGATTGAGGGAGACGGGGAGAAGGTGGGTGGGTGGGGAGTGAGGGAGACGGGGAGAAGGTGGGTCGGTGGGGATTGAGGGAGACGGGGAGAAGGTGGGTAGGTGGGATTGAGGGAGACGGGGATAAGGTGGGTTGGTGGGGATTGAGGGAGACGGGGAGAAGGTGGGGATTGAGGGAGACGGGGAGAAGGTGGGTAGGTGGGGATTGAGGGAGATGGGGAGAAGGTGGGCAGTTGGGATTGAGGGAGACGCGGAGAAGGTGGGTAGGTGGGGATTGAGGGAGACGGGGAGAAGGTGGGTGGGTGGGGATTGAGGGAGACGGGGAGAAGGATGGGTAGGTGGGGATTGAGGGAGACGGGGAGAAGGTGGGTAGGTGGGGAT
>NW_027598906.1:10000-34844 GCF_964194155.1 Cetorhinus maximus
GCACGGGGTTAGATACAGAGTAAAGATCCCTATAAACTGTCCCCATCAAACACTCCCAGTTTTGGGCCCAGTCCAGGCTCTGGAGCTGAAGTGAGGTAATGCAGACATCAGATTGCGTTTCATGTGGCGCAGGGTAAGGTTTGATGGATGGGGACATGGGCAGGATGTCTGGTAGAGAGCAGCCCAGACAGCCGTCTGCTGCATGGACCCTCGGACAGCCACGAGCTAACGAACCACATGATTGGTGAGACTTTGGCCCATTGGGTTTGAGAATTGGCTCCTGTTCCAGAGGGTGGTGTAGGTCTTGGTGAAATCCATTCCAAACGGAGCCAGAGCAGGGAGATGACCTTCAAACTAGTCACTGGGACTGAAATCAGCCTTGAATACATAATCAAGGCACAAATCATTGACAGGAAAGACTGACACTCTTATCCCTCACACAGTGGGAGAGAGAGACAGAGAGAGAGACAGTGAGAGAGAGACAGAGAGAGAGAGAGAGAGAGAGAGACATAGAGAGAGAGAGACAGAGAGAGAGACAGAGAGAGACAGAGAGAGAGACAGAGAGGGAGAGAGACAGAGAGAGAGACAGAGAGAGAAAGACAGTGAGAGAGAGACAGAGAGAGGGGGAGAGAGAAAGAGTGTGAGATGGAGAGAGAGAGAGACAAAGAGAGAGGGAGAGAGAGAGGAGGAGAGAGACAGCGAAATAGAGAGGGAGAGAGAGAGACAGAGAGATAGAGAGAGAGAGACAGATACACCACAGAGAAACAGTGACAGAGAGGTGGAGACAGACAGAGAGAGAGACACAGAGAGAGAGAGAGAAAAAGAGAGAGAGACAGATAGTGACAGGAAGAGAGAGAGTGACAGGGAGAGAGAGAGTTACAGAGAGAGAGAACATAAGAACATAAGAGATAAGATCAGGAGGAGGCCATTCGGCCCCTCGGGCCTGCTCCGCCATTCAATAAGATCCTGGCTGATCTGATTGTGTTTCGATTTCCACATTCCCATCCACCACCCCCCCCGATAACCTTTGAGCCCTTATTTAAGTTTAAGATACTAGTGTTAGACCCACTCTTCTCCCCTTGAAACTGGATGTAAAATTCAATCATATTGTGGTCGCTGCTACCTAGTGGAGCCTTTACTCTGAGGTGATTAATCAATCCCTCTACCTTGAATCAATCTACCTCCGCCTTAAAAATCTTCATTGACGCCCCACCCACCTCCACCTCCTTCTGAGGCAGAGAGTTCCAAACTCACACCACCCTCAGAGAGAGAAAAATTCTCCTCATCTCTCTCCTAAAAGGGTGACCCCCTAATTTTACAACAAGGACCCCTCGTTCTGGACTCACCCTCAAGAGGAAACGTCCTCTCCACGTCCACCCTGTCCAGGCCGTTCAGGATCTTGTAAACTTCAATCAAATCCCCCCCCTCGCTCTTCTCAACTCCAGTAGAAACAAGCTCAGTCTGTCCAACCTCCCCTCATCAGGCAACCCACTCATTATCGATCTCGTGAACCTACTCTGAACCACCCCCAACGCATTTCCACCCATCCTTAAATAAGGACCCCAAAACTGCGCGCAGTATTCGAGATGCAGCCTCACCAATGCCCTGTATAACTGAAGCCTAACCTCCTTACGTTTATGTCCAATTCCTGTTATGTGACTCATGCACCAGGACACCCAGATCCCTCTGCAGCTCAGAATTATACAGCCCGTTCTCCGATGAAGTGACACTCTGCTTTGTTGTCCTTCCTGAGAAAGTGAACAACTTCACATCTTTCCCCATGTTAAACTCCATCGGCCAGACCTTTGCCCACTCACCCAACCTGTCTATATCCCATCTGCAACCTCCTCATGTCCTCTTCGCAACCTACCTTCCTACCCATCTTCGTGTCATCTGCAAAGTTAGCTACCTTGCCTCCGCTCCCCTCGTTGATATAAACCGTAAAAGGTTGAGGCCCCAGTACGGACCCCTGCGAGACTCCATCATCACAATCATCAACAATCAGAAAAAGACCCATTTATGCCTACTCTCTGCTTCCTGACAGCCAGCCAATCCTCTATTCAGGCTAATATGTTACCCCCTCCCCCTACACCACGAGCTTTTATTTTCCACAAGCCTTTCATGTGGCATCTTAGCAAATGCCTTCTGGAAATCCAAGTACAGCACGTCTACAGGTTCCCCTTTATCCACGACGCACGTTACTTAATCAAAAAACGCCAATAAATTGATGAAACATGATTTTCCTTTCACTAAACCGTGCTGACTCTTCCCTATTGCCTCAAGCTCTTCTCCAGCTATAACCCCCTTAATGATCGATTCTAATAACTGCCCCACGACGGACATCAAGCTAACCGGCCTATAGTTTCCTGCCTCCCTCCCTTCTTGAATAATGGGGTGACATTTGCCGCTGTCCAGTCTGAAGAAACCTTTCCAGAATCTAGCGAATTTTGGAAAATTAACACCAGCGCATCCAATACCTCATTCGCCGCCTCTTTTAAGATCCTGGAATGTAGTCCATCGGGACCCGGAGACTCGTCAGCCCACAGCTCCATCAAGTTGCTCAGGACTGTTTCCCTAGTGATTTCAATCTCACCAAGTTCCCATTCACCTCCTGATTTGCAGCTATTACTGGAATGGTATTTTTGTATCCTCTACAGTGAAGAGAGAAGCAAAATATTCGTTCATTTCTTCCGCCATTTCCTTATTATCTATTATTAACTCCCCGCTGTCACTCTCTAGAGGACCAACACTCTTTACTTACTCTTCTCCTTTTTAAACACCTGGAGAAACTCCTCCTGTCCGTTTTTACATTTCTAGCTAGCTTCCTCTCAGACTCTAATTTCTCTCTCCCGATTAACCTTTTAGCCATTCTCCGTCGTTCTTTATATTCTGACCAATTATCTATCCTGCCGCTCATCTTTGTGCAGTTGTGTGCTTTTTCCTTCAGTTTGATGCTTTCCTTAACATCTCTAGTTAACCACGGATGGTGGGTCGTCCCCTTTAGAATTTTACTTTATAGTAGGAATGTACATAGTCTGAATACTCTGAAATACCCCTTAAATATCTGTCACTGCTTCTCTATCAATCTATCCTCTCGCCTAGTTTCCCAGTTCACTTCAGCGAGCTCAGCTTTCATCCCCCACATGGTCGCCCTTATTTAAGTTTAAGATACTAGTCTCAGACCCACTCTTCTCCCCCCTCAAACTGGATGTAAAATGCAATCGTATTGTGGTCGCTGCTGCCTTTTACTCTGAGGTCATTAATGAATCCTGTCACGTTACACAATACCAAGTCTGATGTAACCTGCTCTCTGGAAGGTTCCAGGACACGCGGGTCTAGGAAACTATCTCAAAAGCGTTCTAAGAATTGATCACCCAGGCAACTACTGCCGACCTGATTTTTCTAGTTTATGTGTAGATGAAAATCGCCCCTGACTATTGCCGTCCCTTGACCACACGCACACAATATTCTTGCATACTTTGTCCTCCACTGTGGCTACTGTTAGAGGGCCTGTAGACCACACGCACTAATGACTTCCCCACCCCCCACCATCATCTCCACCCAAACCGATTCGACACCCTGATCTCCTGAGCCAAGGTCACCCCCAATCAATTCATTTACTTTGTTATGAATGCTACATGCGTTCAGGTAGAGAGCCTTTGGTCTGGTCCTTTTGTTCCCTTTGTAACATCTGGTCTTGACTGTTGATGTGTTCTTAGGATGTTTCTCTCTGCCCCATCCCGCCATTCTCCGACCCTCATTTCTCACATTACTATTTTGCTCTCCTCTCTTGACACCGCACCTTGGATTGCTGCCTCTACCCAAATTGGTCCCCTCACCCCCCTCTTGTTGAGTTTAAAGCCCCTCTCGACTCCCCTAGTTCTGCGATTTACGAGGTTACTCACCTCAGCACGGTTCAGGTGTAAACCATCCCAACGATTACAGTCCCCACTTTCCCCAGTCCCACACCATCCAGAACCCACGTCTCCCACACCAGGGTCTGAGGCACACGGTCGTCTCTCTGATCTTAATTACCCGGTGTCAATTTGCACGGGATAATCCGGGAATTATCACCATTGAGAGAGAGAGAGAGAGAGAGGGACAAGGAGAGACAGAGAGAGGGAGAGTCAGGGAGACACACAGAGAGGGCCAGAAGGAGTGAGACAGTGAGAGAGAGAGAGAGAGAGAGAGAGACAGAGAGACAGGGAGTGACAGTGAGAGGGACAGAGAGACGCAGGGAGAGAGAGGCAGAGAGAGAGAGAGAGAGAGACAGAGAGAGAGAGAGAGAGGAGAGAGACAGAGAGAGAGAGACAGATAGAGAGAGAGACAGAGAGAGCGAGAGACAGAAAGAGAGGAGAGAAAGACAGAGAGAAAGAGAGTGAGGAGAGAGACAGGGAGAGAGAGACAGGGAGAGAGACAAACAGAGAGAGAGAGACAGAGAGAGAGACAGAGAGAGAGAGAGGGACAGGGAGAGGAGGGAGAGACAGAGAGAGAGAGACAGAGAGAGAGAGGAGAGAGAGACAGAGAGAGAGAGACAGAGAGAGAGGAGTGAGAGAGAGGAGAGAGACAGGGAGAGAGAGACAGTGAGAGAGAGAGACAGGAGGAGAGAGACAGAGAGAGAGAGACAGGGAGAGAGAGAGAGATAGAGAGAGAGAGACAGAGAGAGAGAGACAGAGGGAGAGAGGAGAGAGACAGAGAGAGAGAGGCAGAGAGAGAGAGACAGAGAGAGAGACAGAGAGAGAGAGAGAGAGAGGCAGAGGGAAAGAGAAAGAGAGAGCGAGACAGAGACAGAGAAAGAGAGAGACAGAGAGCGAGAGACAGAAATGCAGAGAGAGAGACAGAAAGAGACAGGGAGAGACAGGGAGTGACACAGAGAGAGAGAGGGTCCATGTTGAAGAGCGCAGTCCCTCTGCTGCTGAGTTCTGGAGATGTGAGGTGACTGTGGTGAATTTTTGAAGGTACTTTGATTAGTGGGAAGGTTATACCAGCGGGAGGCTAACTGGGGCTGTGGATCTGAATTCCTAACCCACCAGGGACCCTGGTAATGAAAAGAGGTTGGAGCAGATATCACAGATCACCACTGAATCCACACTGAGAAAAAACATTCTCGATACTACAATCTGCACACCCGGCAATTAGATTTAACTTCACTCACAGGACCTCAAGGTAAAATATAACACTGCCAGGGCAAGCAAGCTATACTCTGCACCTAACCCCGTGCTGTACCTGTCCTGGGAGTGTTTGATGGGGACAGTGTAGAGGGAGCTTTACTCTGTATCTAACCCCGTGCTGTACCTGTCCTGGGAGTGTTTGATGGGGACAGTGTAGATGGAGCTTTACTCTGTATCTAACCCAGTGCTGTACCTGTCCTGGGAGTGTTTGATGGAGACAGTGTAGAGGGAGATTTATTCTGTATCTAACCCCGTGCTGTACCTGTCCTGGGAGTGTTTGATGGGGACGGTGTAGAGGGAGATTTATTCTGTATCTAACCCCGTGCTGTACCTGTCCTGGGAGTGTTTGATGGAGACAGTGTAGAGGGAGATTTATTCTGTATCTAACCCCGTGCTGTACCTGCGCTCGGAGTGTGGGATGGGGAGGGTGTAGAGGGGTAATTGAACAGTTTGTGTGATCTCACTGTGCCTGATAAGGATGCATTGATTGGATGGTTAAGAAGCAAAACGTGGGCCAATCTCAGTGGGCGTTAGGCACCTCATTCAGAGCTCAGTGTGTTCATTGTTCAACAGAACATGGAAACCTTCATTTGCAAGCAAATGGCTTTAGCCTGTGAATTAACAGCGGGACAGAGTGTCTGCTGCAGGATTAGGCAGTTAACACATCAGCGTCCCTTCACCACTCTCTCACTCGCTAACTTGCGGCCGTGATAAGGAGGAGGGCATAGAGCTCTACAAGTACAACCCCATCAGACTCTTCCCCCTGTCTCTCTCCCACCCGGTGTCAGTACTGAGGGAGTGCTGCACTGTCAGAGGGTCAGTACTGAGGGAGTGCTGCACTGTCAGAGGGTCAGTACTGAGGGAGTGCTGCACTGTCAGAGGGTCAGTACTGAGGGAGTGCCGCACTGTCGGAGGGTCAGTACTGAGGGAGAGCTGCACTGTCGGAGGGTCAGTGCTGAGGGAGCGCTGCATTGTCGGAGGGTCAGTACTGAGGGAGTGCCGCACTGTCGGAGGGTCAGTACTGAGGGAGTGCTGCACTGTCGGAGGGTCAGTGCTGAGGGAGCGCCGCATTGTCGGAGGGTCAGTACTGAGGGAGTGCCGCATTGTCGGAGGGTCAGTACTGAGGGAGTGCCGCACTGTCGGAGGGTCAGTACTGAGGGAGTGCTGCACTGTCAGAGGGTCAGTACTGAGGGAGTGCTGCACTGTCAGAGGGTCAGTACTGAGGGAGTGCTGCACTGTCAGAGGGTCAGTACTGAGGGAGTGCTGCACTGTCGGAGGGTCAGTACTGAGGGAGTGCTGCACTGTCAGAGGGTCAGTACTGAGGGAGTGCCGCACTGTCGGAGGGTCAGTACTGAGGGAGTGCTGCACTGTCGGAGGGTCAGTACTGAGGGAGTGCTGCACTGTCGGAGGGTCAGTACTGAGGGAGTGCCGCACTGTCGGAGGGTCAGTACTGAGGGAGTGCCGCACTGTCGGAGGGTCAGTACTGAGGGAGTGCTGCACTGTCGGAGGGTCAGTGCTGAGGGAGCGCTGCACTGTCGGAGGGTCAGTGCTGAGGGAGCGCTGCACTGTCGGAGGGTCAGTACTGAGGGAGAGCTGCACTGTCGGAGGGTCAGTGCTGAGGGAGCGCTGCATTGTCGGAGGGTCAGTACTGAGGGAGTGCCGCACTGTCGGAGGGTCAGTACTGAGGGAGTGCTGCACTGTCGGAGGGTCAGTGCTGAGGGAGCGCCGCATTGTCGGAGGGTCAGTACTGAGGGAGTGCCGCACTGTCAGAGGGTCAGTACTGAGGGAGTGCTGCACTGTCAGAGGGTCAGTACTGAGGGAGTGCTGCACTGTCAGAGGGTCAGTACTGAGGGAGTGCTGCACTGTCAGAGGGTCAGTACTGAGGGAGTGCTGCACTGTCGGAGGGTCAGTACTGAGGGAGTGCTGCACTGTCAGAGGGTCAGTACTGAGGGAGTGCTGCACTGTCAGAGGGTCAGTACTGAGGGAGTGCTGCACTGTCAGAGGGTCAGTACTGAGGGAGTGCTGCACTGTCGGAGGGTCAGTACTGAGGGAGTGCTGCACTGTCGGAGGGTCAGTACTGAGGGAGCGCTGCACTGTCGGAGGGTCAGTACTGCGGGAGTGCTGCACTGTCGGAGGGAGGTGTTTATGAAGTTGGGGTGAGCTGACTACACAGTCTCTGTGTTGAGAGAGCGGCCTGTCTGTCCTCTGTTGGCCTGGACGGTGTTGGGTCAATCTGAAGGCTGTGGTGAGCATTGCGGAGGTTTAAGGTGATGACCCCTCTCTCCGGTCCCTGGGGAAGATTTTACATTGTCGGGACAACCCAGGTGCCCCTGTTCCTTTGCCAGTTCCGGCAGGGCTGGTGTCATCATTTCATTCCCCTCGGGCACTTAAACACACACCTGCTGGCAACCTCCACCCAACTGAGAGAGAGAGGGACAGAGAGAGAGAGAGAGAGAGAAAGAGTGAGACAGGGCTAGCAGAGACACAATGTGTGGAATGGTCTCCTCCCAGAGCTGTATTGTTCTGGCAGAATTATGACCATGCAGCAGCACAGGAGCTCCCTCAACTCCCACAGAGAATTTGAGAGATTAGAGGATTAATCACCCCTCCAATAAGGAGACAGGAGAGGGAGCTTTACTCTGTATCTATCCCCGTGCTGTACCTGTCCTGGGAGAGTTTGATGGGGACGGTGTAGAGGGAGCTTTACTCTGTATCTAACCCCGTGCTGTACCTGTCCTGGGAGTGTTTGATGGGGGACGGTGTAGAGGGAGCTTTACTCTGTATCTAACCCCGTGCTGTACCTGTCCTGGGAGTGTTTGATGGGGACAGTGTAGAGGGAGCTTTACTCTGTATCTAACCCCGTGCTGTACCTGTCCTGGGAGTGTTTGATGCGGACAGTGTAGAGGGAGCTTTACTCTGTATCTAACCCCGTGCTGTACCTGTCCTGGGAGTGTTTGATGCGGACAGTGTAGAGGGAGCTTTACTCTGTATCTATCCCCGTGCTGTACCTGTCCTGGGAGTGTTTGATGGGGACGGTGTAGAGGGAGCTTTACTCTGTATCTAACCCCGTGCTGTACCTGTCCTGGGAGTATTTGATGGGGACGGTGTAGAGGGAGCTTTACTCTGTATCTAACCCCGTGCTGTACCTGTCCTGGGAGTGTTTGATGGGGACGGTGTAGAGGGAGCTTTACTCTGTATCTAACCCCGTGCTGTACCTGTCCTGGGAGTGTTTGATGGGGACTGTGTAGAGGGAGCTTTACTCTGTATCTAACCCCGTGCTGTACCTGTCCTGGGAGTGTTTGATGGGGACGGTGTAGAGGGAGCTTTACTCTGTATCTAACCCCGTGCTGTACCTGTCCTGGGAGTGTTTGATGGGGACAGTGTAGAGGGAGCTTTACTCTGTATCTAACCCCGTGCTGTACCTGTCCTGGGAGTGTTTGATGCGGACAGTGTAGAGGGAGCTTTACTCTGTATCTATCCCCGTGCTGTACCTGTCCTGGGAGTGTTTGATGGGGACGGTGTAGAGGGAGCTTTACTCTGTATCTAACCCCGTGCTGTACCTGTCCTGGGAGTGTTTGATGGGGACTGTGTAGAGGGAGCTTTACTCTGTATCTAACCCCGTGCTGTACCTGTCCTGGGAGTGTTTGATGGGGACGGTGTAGAGGGAGCTTTACTCTGTATCTAACCCCGTGCTGTACCTGTCCTGGGAGTGTTTGATGGGGACAGTGTAGAGGGAGCTTTACTCTGTATCTAACCCCGTGCTGTACCTGTCCTGGGAGTGTTTGATGCGGACAGTGTAGAGGGAGCTTTACTCTGTATCTAACCCCGTGCTGTACCTGTCCTGGGAGTGTTTGATGCGGACAGTGTAGAGGGAGCTTTACTCTGTATCTATCCCCGTGCTGTACCTGTCCTGGGAGTGTTTGATGGGGACGGTGTAGAGGGAGGTTTACTCTGTATCTAACCCCGTGCTGTACCTGTCCTGGGAGTGTTTGATGGGGACAGTGTAGAGGGAGCTTTACTCTGTATCTAACCCCGTGCTGTACCTGTCCTGGGAGTGTTTGATGCGGACAGTGTAGAGGGAGCTTTACTCTGTATCTATCCCCGTGCTGTACCTGTCCTGGGAGTGTTTGATGGGGACGGTGTAGAGGGAGGTTTACTCTGTATCTAACCCCGTGCTGTACCTGTCCTGGGAGTGTTTGATGGGGACAGTGTAGAGGGAGCTTTACTCTGTATCTAACCCCGTGCTGTACCTGTCCTGGGAGTGTTTGATGGGGACAGTGTAGAGGGAGCTTTACTCTGTATCTAACCCCGTGCTGTCCCTGTCCTGGGAGTGTTTGATGGGGACAGTGTAGAGGGAGCTTTACTCTGTATCTAACCCCGTGCTGTTCCTGTCCTGGGAGTGTTTGATGGGGTCAGTGTAGAGGGAGCTTTACTCTGTATCTAACCCCGTGCTGTTCCTGTCCTGGGAGTGTTTGATGGAGACGGTGTAGAGGGAGCTTTACTCTGTATCTAACCCCGTGCTGTACCTGTCCTGGGAGTGTTTGATGGGGTCAGTGTAGAGGGAGCTTTACTCTGTATCTAACCCCGTGCTGTACCTGTCCTGGGAGTGTTTGATGGGGACAGTGTAGAGGGAGCTTTACTCTGTATCTAACCCCGTGCTGTACCTGTCCTGGGAGTGTTTGATGGGGACGGTGTAGAGGGAGCTTTACTCTGTATCTAACTCCGTGCTGTACCTGTCCTGGGAGTGTTTGATGGGGACAGTGTAGAGGGAGCTTTACTCTGTATCTAACCCCATGCTGTACCTGTCCTGGGAGTGTTTGATGGGGACAGTGTAGATGGAGCTTTACTCTGTATCTAACCCTGTGCTGTACCTGTCCTGGGAGTGTTTGATGGGGACAGTGTAGAGGAAGCTTTACTGTTATCTGGATATGAACATACATATGAACAAGGGTCAGCAGGAGGCCACTCAGCCCCTCGAGCCTGCTCCCCCATTCAATAAGATGGTGGCTGATCTGATTGTCAGCTCAGCTCCACATTCCCTTCTCCCCCCCCGATAACCTTTCACCCCCTCGTTAATCCAGAATCTATCTCGCTCGGTCTTAAAAATGTTCAAAGACTCTGCTTCCATCGCCTGTTGAGGGAGAGAGTTCCAAAGACTCACCACCCTCAGAGAGAGAAAATTTCCCCTCATCTCTGTCCTAAATGGGTGACCTCTTATTTTTAAACTGTGACCCCCCCCTCATTCTAGATTCTCCCACAAGAAGAAACATCCTCTCCACATCCACCCCTGTCCAAGACCCCTCATGATCTTAAAGGTTTCAGTCAAGTCACCTCTCACTCTTCTAAACTCCAGCGGATACGAGCCTAACCTGTCCAGCCTTCCCTCATAAAACACGCCGCGCATTCCTGGTGTTAGTCTGGTAAACCTTCTCTGAACTGCTCCCAACGCATTTACATCCTTCCTTAAATGAGGAGACCAACACTGTCCACAACACTCCAGATGTGGTCTCACCAATTCCCTGTACAACTGAAGCATAACCTTCCTACTTTTCTATTCAATTCCTCCTCACAATAAATGATAACTTTCGATTAGCTTCTGAATTACTCGCTGTGTCTGCACACTAACCTTCTGTGATTCATGCACTAGGACACCCAGATCCCTCTGCACCTCAGAGCTCTGCAATCTCTCTCCATTTAGATAATACTCTTCGCACTAACCTTTTGTGATTCATGCACTAGGACACCCAGATCCCTCTGCACCTCAGAGCTCTCTTGCCATTTAGGTGCTCAGATCTATAATAAAGGACGTGATAACAGGAGACTTAGAGAATTTCCACGGGATTAGACAGAGTCAACATGGGGGTTTATGAAAGGGAAATCATATCTGACAGACCCACTGAAGTTCTTTGAGGAGGTAACCAGCAGAGTAGATAAGGGAGAACCAGTAGATGTGGTGTATTTGAATTTTCAGGAAGCTTTTTGATCAAGTCCCACCTCAGAGGTTAGTGTGTAAAATTAAAGCACATGGGATTGGGGGTAATATATTGGCATGGATTGAGAATTGGTTAACAGACAGGAAACAGAGAGCAGGAATAAATGGGTCTTTTTCAGGGTGGCAGGCAGTGACTAGTGGGGTACCGCAGGGATCAGTACTTGGGTCCCAGCTATTCACAATCTATATCAATGATTTGGATGAGGGAACCAAATGGAGCGTTTCCAAGTTTGCTGACAGCATGAAACTTGGTGGGAATGTGAGCGATGAGGGGGGTGTTAAGAGGCTTCAAGGCGATTTAGACAAGTTGAGTGAGTGGGCAAATACAGTATAACGTGAATAAATGTGAAGTTATCCACTTTGGTAGGAAAAGCAGGATGGCAGAGTATTATTTAAATGGTGATAGATTGGGAAATGTTGATGTACAAAGAGACCTGGGTGTCCTTGTACACCAGTCACTGAAAGCAGGTGTGTAGGTGCAGCAGGCAGTTAGGAAGGCAAATGGTATGTTGGCCTTCATTGTGAGAGGACTTGAGTACAGGAGCAAGGATGTCTTACTGCAGCTGTACAGGGCCTCGGTGAGACCACACCCGGAGTATTGTGTGCAGTTTTGGTCTCCTTACCTAAGAAAGGATAGATGTGACACAGAGGGAGTGCAGCGAAGGTTCACCAGACTGAGTCCTGGGATGGAGGGATTGTCGAGTGAGGAGAGATTGGGCCGACTAGGCCCTGTATTCACTGGAGTTTAGAAGAATTAGAGGGGATCTCATTGAAAGGTATAAAATTCTGACAGGGATGGACAGACTGGACGCAGGGATGGACAGACTGGACGTGGGGACGGACAGACTGGACGCGGGGACGGACAGACTGGACGCAGGGGTGGACAGGCTGGACGCGGGGTGGACAGGCTGGACGCGGGGATGGACAGACTGGACGCGGGGATGGACAGACTGGACGCGGGGACGGACAGACTGGACGCGGGGATGGACAGACTGGATGCGGGGATGGACAGACTGGACGCGGGGTTGGACAGACTGGACGCGGGGATGGACAGACTGGACGCGGGGATGGACAGACTGGACGCGGGGATGGACAGACTGGACGCGGGGATGGACAGACTGGATGCGGGGATGGACAGACTGGACGTGGGGATGGACAGACTGGACACGGGGATGATGTTTCCTCTGGCTGGGCGAGGGGTCTAGAACACGGGGTCACAGTCTGAGGATACGGGGAAGACCATTTAGGACTGAGATGAGGAGAAACCTCTTCACTCAGAGGGTGGTGAACCTGTGGAATTCTCTACCACAGAGGCTGTGGAGGGCAAGTCACTGAATATATATTTAAGAAGGATATAGATGGCTCCTTATGTCCTTTTCACCACTTACTGTCTGTCCGACCTTATCATTGAGTCACCAGCGAATTTGGCAGCCCTCCCATCCATCCCTATATCCAAGTCATTTATAGAAATTGGAAACAGTTTAAGCCCCAGCGCTGATCCCTGTAGCACTCCACCCGTCACATCCTGCCAACCAGAAAAAGACCCAGTTATGCCAACTCACTGCTCCCTGTTAGCCGAGCCAATCTTAAACCCACGCCAATGTTTTACCACATGCCATATCTACCCACAGGCTGTACCTATCCTGGGAGTGTTTGATGGGGACGGTGTAGAGGGAGATTTACTCTGTATCTAACCCCGTGCTGTACCTGTCCTGGGAGTGTTTGATGGGGACAGTGTAGAGGGAGCTTTACTCTGTATCTAACCCCGTGCTGTACCTGTCCTGGGAGTGTTTGATGGGGACAGTGTAGAGGGAGCTTTACTCTGTATCTAACCCCGTGCTGTACCTGTCCTGGGAGTGTTTGATGGGGACGGTGTAGAGGGAGCTTTACCCTGTATCTAACCCCGTGCTGTACCTGTCCTGGGAGTGTTTGATGGGGACGGTGTAGAGGGAGATTTACTCTGTATCTAACCCCGTGCTGTACCTGTCCTGGGAGTGTTTGATGGGGACAATGTAGAGGGAGCTTTACTCTGTATCTAACCCCGTGCTGTACCTGTCCTGGGAGTGTTTGATGGGGACAGTGTAGAGGGAGCTTTACTCTGTATCTAACCCCGTGCTGTACCTGTCCCGGGAGTGTTTGATGGGAACGGTGTAGAGGGAGATTTACTCTGTATCTAACCCCGTGCTGTACCTGTCCTGGGAGTGTTTGATGGGAACGGTGTAGAGGGAGCTTTACTCTGTATCTAACCCTGTGCTGTACCTGTCCTGGGAGTGTTTGATGGGGACAGTGTAGAGGGAGCTTTACTCTGTATCTAACCCCGTGCTGTACCTGTCCTGGGAGTGTTTGATGGGCAAAGTGTAGACGGAAGGTTTACTCTGTATCTAACCCCGTGCTGTACCTGTCCTGGGAGTGTTTGATGGGGACAGTGTAGAGGGAGCTTTACTCTGTATCTAACCCCGTGCTGTCCCTGTCCTGGGAGTGTTTGATGGGGACGGTGTAGAGGGAGCTTTAGTCTGTATCTAACCCCGTGCTGTACCTGTCCCGGGAGTGATGTGTCACTCGATGTGCAGGGTTGATGGGGCAGGCTGTGGGAGCTGATGCATTTGCAGCTTTTTCAGTGTGACCTACAAATGACTTTGAAGGAATCAATCAGGAGTGAATCTCTGCTCACAGTCAGGAATATCAGAGAGGAACAGGGTACGGCAAGGTGTTAGGTACAATAAATCATTCCGGAATTTCCAGTAAGTAGATGTCAGCGAGAGGCAGGGCATCACCTCGATTAAAAGTCACACATTTCACACTGAGTTGCATTTTGCAGTCTTGTCTGGACCGTTCCCTCTACTCACTCTACTTATCCCTCAGTTAACTGCTTCCCCCATGTTACATCCCCCATCTCCGACCCCGTCTCAGCTCGTCGGCTGCAGAAGCCCTCGTCCCCCTGTCCTCTCTCACCTCCAGACTCCAGAGTGTCCCGACCCTCTCTCCTCTCCCTCCTCCCGTCTCCCGCCCTCCCTAAACTTCAGCTCGTCCCAAACTCAGCTACCCCTCCCCCGTCAGTGTCCTAACTCACTCCCCACTCACCCCCCACTCCTCCCGCTCACCCCCTCCCCTCACACTCACCCCCTCCCCTCCCTATCTCTGTAACCTCCTCCCAGCCCCTACAATTCTCATCCTCCTGTTCAAATCCCTCCCTCACCCCCCTCCCTCCCTATCTCTGTAACCTCCTCCAGCCCCTACAATTCACATCCTCCTGTTCAAATCCCTCCCTCACCCCCCTCCCTCCCTATCTCTGTAACCTCCTCCCAGCCCCTACAATTCTCATCCTCCTGTTCAAATCCCTCCCTCACCCTCCTCTCTCCCTATCTCTGTAACCTCCTACAACCCTCCGAGATCTCTGCGTTCCTCCGATTCCAGCCTCTCGAGCATCCCCCGATTCCCATTGGCAAGACCAGGTAGAGAGAGATAGAGGGAGTGGGACAAATAGTCAGACAGAGAGAGAGAGAGAGAGAGAGAGGGAGAAGGAGAGATAGAGAGAGAGAGATAGAGGCAGAGAGGGAGAGAGAGAGATGCACAGAGAGAGAAAGGCAGCAAGAGAGACAGGGAGAGAAAGAGAGAGGGAGTGAGAGGGAGAGAGCGAGAGAGAGAGAGACAGTCAATGAGAAGGAGAGAGCGGGCAACAGAGAGAGCGGGAGAGGCACAGAGAGAGGCAGTGACAGCGACATCATACCATTGCGTGTGACATGAAGAATTAATTGAATGTGAAACTGGCGGGATTGGGGAAGGGAAGATAATGAAGTCACTGTGAGACTGCACCACTCACTCAGTAACAGCATAATGGGTCTCAGCAGGAACCGTCCAAGGTAACTGATTCTTTCTGACGCGCTATTTCCCCATCTCAGAGACACCTTACACGTTTCTCAGCAACGCTGGTCCCATCAACATCGCACTGACAGACACAGGCTGAATCCCCCCCTTCACCGTCCCCATCAAACACTCCCAGGACAGGTACAGCACGGGGTTAGATACAGAGTAAAGCTCCCTCTACACTGTCCCCATCAAACACTCCCAGGACAGGTACAGCACGGGGTTAGATACAGAGTAAAGCTCCCTCTACACCGTCCCCATCAAACACTCCCAGGACAGGTACAGCACGGGGTTAGATACAGAGTAAAGCTCCCTCTACACCGTCCCCATCAAACACTCCCAGGACAGGTACAGCACGGGGTTAGATACAGAGTAAAGCTCCCTCTACACCGTCCCCATCAAACACTCCCAGGACAGGTACAGCACGGGGTTAGATACA
Source organism: Cetorhinus maximus (assembly GCF_964194155.1). NCBI lineage: Eukaryota > Metazoa > Chordata > Chondrichthyes > Lamniformes > Cetorhinidae > Cetorhinus > Cetorhinus maximus. Next base: position 25,467 of record NW_027598906.1, read on the forward strand.
GAGTAAAGCTCCCTCTACACCGTCCCCATCAAACACTCACAGGACAGGTACAGCACGGGGTTAGATACAGAGTAAAGCTCCCTCTACACTGTCCCCATCAAACACTCCCAGGATGTGTTTGTTCTCTGAGAGTCAGTCGGACGGTCAGATTATAAACTCTGTAGTTCTGTTGGTGAGATTGATTTCTGGATTTAGCATGCCTGACAGGTCAAGCATTGAGGATCTCAACTAGAATAAATCTCGAAGATCCTTCAGAGCACATCAGCCTAACTGTCACCACAGGCAGGTACCTTCAGAAAGAGACAATTTATAATCAGTTAACAACGAATACTGGACATCTACTCAGGAAAGAGGACAGCAGATATGAGGGATATTCAGATACAGGACATGGTGTCTCACAGTCTCTCTCTCAGGGAGATATCTGTACACTGACTGGTGTCTCTCAGTCCCCTCTCTCTCTCAGGGAGATATCTGTACACTGACTGGTGTCTCTCAGTCCCCTCTCTCTCTCAGAGAGATATCTGTACACTGACTGGTGTCTCTCAGTCCCCTCTCTCTCTCAGAGAGATATCTGTACACTGACTGGTGTCTCTCAGTCCTCTCTCTCTCTCAGGGAGATATCTGTACACTGACTGGTGTCTCTCAGTTCCCTCTCTCTCTCAGGGAGATATCTGTACACTGACTGGTGTCTCTCAGTCTCCCTCTCTCTCTCAGAGAGATATCTGTACACTGACTGGTGTCTCTCAGTCCCCTCTCTCTCAGGGAGATATCTGTACACTGACTGGTGTCTCTCAGTCCCCTCTCTCTCTCAGGGAGATATCTGTACACTGACTGGTGTCTCTCAGTCCCCTCTCTCTCTCAGGGAGATATCTGTACACTGACTGGTGTCTCTCAGTCTCTCTCTCTCAGGGAGGTTTAGCTGTCTGTTGTTAAGCGATGATCCAGGAACATTGATCGCAGACACCTGGGAACTCCCTGAGAGATGTAAATGCCACCATTAGCATTAATTAATCCTCACAAAATTAAAATATGTCTTCTGTGTGCAGGAAATCTTTCACCAATTTAAATCTGTGATTCATCCAGTAACTATGGGATTTAGTGTGGATGATGGAAACATGGTTTACATCACAGATCTTTCCAGATTCATTCCTCAATGGAGCCAGTTTCATTAATTGTGAACTCCATAGTCGCATCGGTGCCAGTACTGAGGGAGTGCTGCACTGTCAGAGGGTCAGTACTGAGGGAGTGCTGCACTGTCAGAGGGTCAGTACTGAGGGAGTGCTGCACTGTCAGAGGGTCAGTACTGAGGGAGTGCTGCACTGTCGGAGGGTCAGTACTGAGGGAGTGCCGCACTGTCAGAGGGTCAGTACTGAGGGAGTGCTGCACTGTCGGAGGGTCAGTACTGAGGGAGTGCTGCACTGTCGGAGGGTCAGTACTGAGGGAGTGCTGCACTGTCGGAGGGTCAGTACTGAGGGAGTGCCGCACTGTCGGAGGGTCAGTACTGAGGGAGTGCCGCACTGTCGGAGGGTCAGTACTGAGGGAGTGCCGCACTGTCGGAGGATCAGTACTGAGGGAGTGCCGCACTGTCAGAGGGTCAGTACTGAGGGAGTGCTGCACTGTCGGAGGGTCAGTACTGAGGGAGTGCTGCACTGTCAGAGGGTCAGTACTGAGGGGGTGCTGCACTGTCAGAGGGTCAGTACTGAGGGAGTGCTGCACTGTCAGAGGGTCAGTACTGAGGGAGTGCCGCACTGTCAGAGGGTCAGTACTGAGGGAGTGCCGCACTGTCGGAGGGTCAGTACTGAGGGAGTGCTGCACTGTCGGAGGGTCAGTACTGAGGGAGTGCTGCACTGTCGGAGGGTCAGTACTGAGGGAGTGCCGCACTGTCAGAGGGTCAGTACTGAGGGAGTGCTGCACTGTCGGAGGGTCAGTACTGAGGGAGTGCCGCACTGTCGGAGGGTCAGTACTGAGGGAGTGCTGCACTGTCAGAGGGTCAGTACTGAGGGAGTGCCGCACTGTCAGAGGGTCAGTACTGAGGGAGTGCCGCACTGTCAGAGGGAGATGTATATACTCTAGGATTTGAGCTCCACAATCCAGGCCGACACTCCCCCCGGTGCCATTTGCTTTTGCCTGCCTTCAGGATGTGTGTAACCCAGTTCGCCACACAGACCCACACACTACCCCGTTGATCTCACGGTTTTCCTGGGACCAGTAAACCTCAGGATATTCCCAGACCCTCATCGTCACTGGAACTCCCTCCCTAACAGCACCGTGGGTGTACCTACACCACACGGGACAAAATCCTGGAACTCCCTCCCTAACAGCGCCGTGGGTGTACCTACACCACACGGACAAAATCCTGGAACTCCCTCCCTAACAGCGCCGTGGGTGTATCTACACCACAGGGACTGCAGCGGTTCAAGAAGACAGCTCAACACCACCCGAATAACTCCTCTTTATTTCTCTCTCTCTCCAGGTACTTCTCCAACATCACTTGGGATGGCAAGGATTTCTCCTTTAACACAGACGGCTATCTCATTAATCCTTCCATGGTCATCCTGGCTCTCAATCGCCAGAGAGAGTGGGAGATGGTAGGTTTGACATGAATCAGCACAAACAGATGATACCCCTCGGTTAGACCACACTGGGAGCACCGTGCACAGTTCCGGTCTCCGTATCCCTCGGTTAGACCACACTCGGAGCACCGTGCACAGTTCCGCTCTCCGTATCCCTCGGTTAGACCACACTCGGAGCACCGTGCACAGTTCCGGTCTCCGTATCCCCCTCGGTTAGACCACACTCGGAGCACCGTGCACAGTTCCGGTCTCCGTATCCCTCGGTTAGACCACACTCGGAGCACCGTGCACAGTTCCGGTCTCTGTATCCCCCTGGGTTAGACCACACTCGGAGCACCGTGCACAGTTCTAGTCTCCGTATCCCTCTCGGTTAGACCACACTGGGAGCACCGTGCACAGTTCCGGTCTCCGTATCCCCCTCGGTTAGACCACACTGGGAGCACCGTGCACAGTTCCGGTCTCCGTATCCCCCCTCGGTTAGACCACACTTGGAGCACCGTGCACAGTTCTGGTCTCCGTATCCCTCGGTTAGACCACACTCGGAGCACCGTGCACAGTTCTGGTCTCCGTATCCCTCGGTTAGACCACACTCGGAGCACCGTGCACAGTTCCGGTCTCCGTATCCCTCGGTTAGACCACACTGGGAGCACCGTGCACAGTTCTGGTCTCCGTATCCCTCGGTTAGACCACACTGGGAGCACCGTGCACAGTTCCGGTCTCCGTATACACCTTGGTTAGACCACACTCGGAGCACCGTGCACAGTTCATCGTATCCTCCTACACCTCCTCTCCCCATTTCACCCTCCCTTCCAACCCTGTCCCCTCATCCATCTACTCCCTTCTCTCTCGTGTGTTGATCCAGCTTCCCCAATGCCCCATTGCCCTCTCGAGACCCTCCCTGTGGGAGCGAATCCCACATTCCCCCCTCCTCCGCATTCCCTGGGGGAAGACCCTTCTCCTGAATTCCGCACCCCTCCCGCCCCGATTAGATTTATTACGCGATTGCCGCATATCCGCGGGCCCCCCTGCTTGGTCCTGGTCTGGGACCCTCAAGGGGAAGGCGCGGTCTCTCAAGGTCGATCTGAGAGACCCACCCCAACTCTCCCTCAAGTTTGTGGGGCTGGATCAGGTCAGTCCTCACCCAGCTCCCTCGCAGAGACAAGGGTCCTGGACCTTTCCCTCCCTCCCTCTCTCTCTCTCTCTCTGGCTCCTGAAGGATTCAGGAGGCGAATTGGGGAGAGGTGGTTGTCGGAGACGTTGGAAGTCTGTCGGTGAATGCTCTCCACAGGAGCAGAAGGGAGCGAGAGAGAGCGGGAGAGCGGGAGAGAGAGAGAGAGAGAGAGTGTGTCTGTGAGCTGTTGTCAGTAGCAACCTGTTTAGTTGGTATTCCGATGGTGATCGCGGCTGATGGAAAGTCACCTTGAGACTCTCGATGCTGCCAGATGTCTCCCCCCCTCGTCTGACCGAGTGTTCGCAGATAACTGGCCGGGCACGGCACTCCCTGTCCTCTCTCACCTCCAGACTCCAGACCCCTCGCACCCCGATACTCTCTCCCCCTCTCCCTCCGCCAGACCCCCACCCACCCCGATACTCTCTCCCCCTCTCCCTCCGCCAGACCCCCACCCACCCCGATACTCTCTCCCCCTCTCCCTCCGCCAGACCCCCACCCACCCCGATACTCTCTCCCCATCTCCCTCCTCCAGACCCCCACCCACCCCGATACTCTCTCCCCATCTCCCTCCTCCAGACCCCCACCCACCCCGATACTCTCTCCCCCTCTCCCTCCGCCAGACCCCCACCCACCCCGATACTCTCTCCCCCTCTCCCTCCGCCAGACCCCCACCCACCCCGATACTCTCTCCCCCTCCCCCTCATCCAGACCCCCACCCACCCCGATACTCTCTCCCCCTCTCCCTCCGCCAGACCCCCACCCACCCCGATACTATCTCCCCCTCTCCCTCCGCCAGACCCCCACCCACCCCGATACTCTCTCCCCCTCTCCCTCCGCCAGACCCCCACCCACCCCGATACTCTCTCCCCCTCCCCCTCATCCAGACCCCCCCCCCACCCCGATACTCTCTCCCCCTCTCCCTCATCCAGACCCCCACCCACCCCGATACTCTCTCCCCCTCTCCCTCCTCCAGACCCTCCGATACTCCCTCCCCCTCTCCCTCCTCCCGTCTCCCCCCACTCCGATACTCCCTCCCCCTCTCCCTCCTCCCGTCTCCCCCCCTCCAATACTCCCTCCCCCTCTCCCTCCTCCCATCTCCCCCCCTCCGATACTCCCTCCCCCTCCTCCCATCTCCCCCCCTCCGATACTCTCTCCCCCTCTCCCTCCTCCAGACCCTCCGATACTCCCTCCCCCTCTCCCTCCTCCCGTCTCCCCCCCCTCCGATACTCTCTCCCCCTCTCCCTCCTCCAGACCCCCCCCCACCCCCCCTCTCACTCCCCACCCCCCCTCTCACTCCCCACCCCCCATTCACTCCCCACCCCCCCCATTCACTCCCCACCCCCCCATTCACTCCCCACCCCCCCATTCACTCCCCACCCCCCCCTCTCACTCCCCACCCCCCCTCTCACTCCCCACCCCCCCCATTCACTCCCCACCCCCCCATTCACTCCCCACCCCCCCATTCACTCCCCACCCCCCCATTCACTCCCCACCCCCCCCATTCACTCCCCACTCCCCCATTCACTCCCCACTCACCCCCTCCCCCTCCCACTCACCCCCTCCCCTCCCACTCACCCCCTCCCCTCCCACTCACCCCCTCCCCCTCCCACTCACCCCCTCCCCCTCCCACTCACCCCCTCCCCTCCCACTCACCCCTCCCCCTCCCACTCACCCCCTCCCCCTCCCACTCACCCCCTCCCCTCCCACTCACCCCCTCCCCTCCCACTCACCCCCTCCCCTCACACTCACCCCCTCCCCTCCAACTCACCCCTCCCCTCCCACTCACCCCCTTTCCTCACACTCACCCCCTCCCCTCACACTCACCCCCTCCCCTCCAACTCACCCCTCCCCTCCCACTCACCCCCTCCCCTCCCACGCACCCCCTCCCTCCCAATCTCTGGAACCTCCTCCAGCCCCTACAATCCTCATCCTCCTGTTCAAATCCCTCCCTCACCCCCTCCCTCCCTATCTCTGTAACCTCCTCCAGCCTGACAATCATCCCAGCCCTAGCTGTACCTGTCCTGGGAGTGTTTGATGGGGACAGTGTAGAGGGAGCTTTACTCTGTATCTAACCCCGTGCTGTACCTGTCCTGGGAGTGTTTGATGGGGACGGTGTAGAGGGAGCTTTACTCTGTAACTAACCCCGTACTGTACCAGTCCTGGGAGTGTTTGATGGGGACAGTGTAGAGGGAGATTTACTCTGTATCTAACCCCGTGCTGTACCTGTCCTGGGAGTGTTTGATGGGGACAGTGTAGAGGGAGCTTTACTCTGTATCTAACCCCGTGCTGTACCTGTCCTGGGAGTGCTTGATGGGGACGGTGTAGAGGGAGCTTTACTCTGTATCTAACCCCGTGCTGTACCTGTCCTGGGAGTGTTTGATGGGGACGGTGTAGAGGGAGCTTTACTCTGTATCTAACCCCGTGCTGTACCTGTCCTGGGAGTGTTTGATGGGGACAGTGTAGAGGGAGCTTTACTCTGTATCTAACCCCATGCTGTACCTGTCCTGGGAGTGTTTGATGGGGACAGTGTAGAGGGAGCTTTACTCTGTATCTAACCCCGTGCTGTACCTGTCCTGGGAGTGTTTGATGGGGACAGTGTAGAGGGAGCTTTACTCTGTATCTAACCCCGTGCTGTACCTGTCCTGGGAGTGTTTGATGGGGACAGTGTAGAGGGAGCTTTACTCTGTATCTAACCCCGTGCTGTACCTGTCCTGGGAGTGTTTGATGGGGACAGTGTAGAGGGAGCTTTACTCTGTATCTAACCCCGTGCTGTACCTGTCCTGGGAGTGTTTGATGGGGACAGTGTAAAGGGAGCTTTACTCTGTATCTAACCCCGTGCTGTACCTGTCCTGGGAGTGTTTGATGGGGACAGTGTAATTCAGTGCGATATCTCTCTCTCTCTGCTCAGGTGGGGATGTGGGAACAGGACTCCCTGACTCTGAAGTACCCGGTCTGGTCTCGCTATGGGATGTTCCTGCAGCCTGTCAACAACGACCACCACCTGACGGTGGTGACACTGGAGGAGAGGCCGTTTGTGATCGTGGAGGCCATCGACCTGGCCAGCGGCACCTGTATCCGTGATGCTGTCCCCTGTCGGAAGCAGCTTAACCGAACCGCCAGGTAGGAGCCTCGGAGAGAGAGAGAGAGAGAGAGAGAGAGGGGTCTGGCGGCCGGGATGGGGGGACAGGGCTGGGGACTGAGGGAGCGGGTTACCAAGGCGCACAGCATCCTGGGACACGGGGCAAGGAGAGGGGACAGGAGACGGGGGACAAACAAGAGACAGAAAATCGCTGCGAGATCTCAGCGGCGGAGAGGGAAACAGGGCTGAACGATTCGGGTCCCCTGTGACCCGCCTTCAGAGCTGAGGGAGAGGTGGAAATGTGATGGGATCGATCCTGTTTTAAGGGGTCGATGGGGGAGGTAAAGCTGGAGAGGAGGTCACCACCCTTAACACCCCCTTCGTCCTTTAGTCCACGACTTCTTTGTCACAATCTCCTTTGCCCCTACCTGTCACTGCTCTCCCCTCCCCTCCTTAAACAGTATAAATTTCACACAATCACACACAGAGTGCAGGAGAGGCCCTTAGGCCCATCGAGTCTGCACCGACACTGTGAGAAACACCTGACCTACCTCCCTAACCCCATTGACCAGCGCTTGGCCCCATAGCCTTGAATGTTTATGAGGTGCCAAGTGCTCATCCAGGTGCTTTTTTAAAGGATGTGAGGCTAACCCACCTCCACCACCCTCCCAGGCAGCGCATTCCAGACCCTCCACCATCCTCTGGGTCAAAAGGTATTTCCTCACATCCCCCCCCTAAACCTCCTGCCCCCTCTCACCTTGAACTTGTGTCCCCCTCGTGACTGACCCTTCAACTAAGGGGAACAGCTGCTCCCTATCCACCCCTGTCCATGCCCCTCATAATCTTGTACACCTCGATCAGGTCGCCCCTCAGTCTTCTCTGCTCCAACGAAAACAACCCAAGTCTATCCAAACCTCTCTTCATAACTTAAATGTTTCATCCCAGGCAACATCCTGGTGAATCTCCTCTACACCCCCTCCAGTGCCATCACATCCTTCCTATAATGTGGCGACCAGAACTGCACACAGTACTCCAGCTGTGGCCTCACCAAGGGTCTATACAACTCCAACATGACCTCCCTACTCTTGTAATCGATGCCTCGATTGATAAAGGCAAGTGTCCCATCTGCCTTTTTCACCACCGCACTAACATGCCCCTCCGCCTTCAGAGATCTATGGACACACACGCCAAGGTCCCTTTGTTCCTCATAACTTCCTAGTGTCATGCCGTTCATTGAATACTTCCTTGTCAAATTACTCCTTCCAAATTGTATCACCTCACACTTTTCAGGGTTAAATTCCATCTGCCGCTTATCTGCCCATTTGACCATCCCGTCTATATCTTCCTGTAGCCCAAGACACTCGACCTCACTGTTAACCACCCGGCCAATCTTCCACCACATTTCTATTCTATCTTCAGCTCTGAAGAAGAGTCACACGGACTCGAAACTTTAACTCCCTCCTCTCTCCACATTTTTTTCATTCCTGGGATCGTTCTCGTGAACCTCCTCTGGACCCTCTCCAGGGCCAGAACACCCTTCCTGAGATACGGGGCCCAAAATTGCTCACAATATTCTAAATGTGGTCCGACCAGAGCTGCTGAGTTTTTCCTGAGTTTCCTGTATCTGCTTCAGACCCCCAGTCTCCGCAGTGTTTTTTGCTTTTTACCTTCAGGCTCTGGGTGGGGTCGGGGGTGGGAACCCTGGTTCCAATCCCAATCCAGCAGGTCTCAATAAAAAAAACTGGAATTAAAATTCTGACGGTGACCAGGAAACCAATGTCGCTTGTTGCAAAAACCCCCCACATGGTGTTCACTCATGTCCCCTTAGGGGAGGGGAATAAGATCCATAAGACATAAGGAGCAGAAATTAGGCCATTCGGCCCATCGAGTCTGCTCCGCCATTCAATCATGGCTGATAAGTTTCTCAACCCCATTCTCCCGCCTTCTCCCCGTAACCTTTGATCCCCTTACCAATCATGAACCTATCTATCTCGGTCTTAAATACACTCAATGACCTGGCCTCCACAGCCTTCTGTGGCAATGAATTCCATAGATTCACCACTCTCTGGCTAAAGAAGTTTCTCCTCATCTCTGTTCTAAAAGGTCTTCCCTTTACTCTGAGGCTGTGCCCCTCGGGTCCTAGTCTCTCCTACTAATGGAAACATCTTCCCCACGTCCACTCTATCCAGGCCTTTCAGTATTCTGTAAGTTTCAATCAGATCCCCCCCTCATCCTTCTAAACTCCATCGAGTATAGACCCAGAGTCCTCAAACGTTCCTCATATTGTTAAGCCTTTCATTCCTGGGATCGTTCTTGTGACCCTCCTCTGGACCCTCCCCAGGGCCAGAACATCCTTCCTGAGATACGGGGCCCAAAATTGCTCACGATATTCTAAATGTGGTCCGACCAGAGCCTTATAAAGCCTCAGCAGCACATCCCTGCTTTTATATTCTAATCTGCCGTCCTTACCCACTCTGGCCCTACACGTGACTCCAGACCCACAACCACAATGTGGTTGGCTCTTAACTGCCCGTCTGAACAAGGGGGCAAATTAG